>NC_136971.1:29589218-29727511 GCF_032717465.1 Coenobita brevimanus
TGCACATGCACATTTATTTCTACATATATGTATATATTTGCAAATTTGTATATATATGCATATATGCATAAATATATGCGTACATAAATATATGCACCGTTGACATTAGGGTGGAGCTTAAAAGACGAAATTGTTTTACTCATAAGTCTTACCCTTTAATAATGTTTCACTTCAAGTAAAAACATTTGCAAAAATGTTTGAACCTTCTAGTTTAATATTTATAGGCAGCTCAATCATCACAAAGAATAAAAAATAATAAGTCTGTTAACAAAAACGCGGACACAAATTGCATACACTTTTCATATCGTTATGTAACATGCTTAATTGCTTATGTTGATATTTTCATCAAGAGTTTGTTACATACATGTCTTAAAGGCTGTAGACATGCAACAAAATCAGTGTAGTCCACAGGATACAATCAATGTATGTCTCTTGGTGTTTGGATAAAGCTGCCCGTGCTGCTCAAAAATTTGTAATAAAAACTGAAGTTGTGACTTGTCTTTTGTCCGAAGGCCACTGAGTTCTTGAACCAGAACAACACCACGTTCAGCAGGATTATTTACCACTTTGATGGTGTGGACAGTCTTTGCAGCTTCCTGGAAGTCTTACCGTGTCTCCAACATGTCTGCATCGCCATCGAGAAATGTGTCTGGAAGCTTCATCATTTCAGAGTCTTATTCTTGACTGAGACAAAATCTTCAAGAGTTTGGTCCCTGAATGAATTTAAATTGACACTGATTCGTTTTCTATTACCCTGGTTAACTTTATCATCCTTTTCCATGGCGCTTACCATCAGCTTCTTTTGTTGGAGTATTTACTTGGCTGTTAGGGCCAATCCTACTAGTTCCTGTGACAGGTACCACAGGTGATTAGAATAATTCTGTTTTGTAACCTCTGATATTGTAGGGTTGATTCTTTTCCAGAATCTGGAAGAGAACCAGCCAAGAGATGACTGTTGTGAACATTTAGAATTAGTCATTGTCTTTCTTGAAACTGTTCCAGCAAGAGGTGTCCGATTCATGACACCTGCGTCATGCACCATGCTCGATATATGTCTATACTATAGACATATATCGAGTGAAAGGTATTTTATGGCTATAGATTTACTATAGACTCTATAGTAATTTATTCCTTGCAGATCTGGATGTTTCGTGGCCAATTCACCCTGACACAGAAAGGGGAAAAGGGACTAAAAGAAGTGTGTGTTTCTGCAGTATGCGTTTATCTGAAGGTTTAGATAATGGCTTCCCTAGCACCCAATGCACCACACAACAACTTCCTGGTGTAGAAATCATTTTTTAATTACACCACAATCAACCCTGCATTATCACAGGCTACAACACATAAGTTTTGTAAACACATTTTTTTTTTTCAATACCAGAACAGAGAAAGGAAAAACACATGAATAATAAAAAAATAATCCATACAGCAGATTACTGGTGTCCTCCATTCATTTATATTATATATATATATATATATATATATATATATATATATATATATATATATATATATATATATATATATATATATATATATATATATATATATATATATATATATATATAACAGGTAGACTTGAACAGCTGTAGGTTGAAGTTTGGGGGAAACAGGTCTGGGGAAGCGAGTTCCAAAGAGATACAGTTCGAAGAATAAGCGAACTCTGATAGGCAGAAATTTTGCAATATGGCTGCGTGACCTACTAGTCATGATCGCTACCAGATGCCCGTGTAGCGCGGGGGAAGGCATGGAGAGGTGGCACAATGGATGCAACTTCGTCTGATCATTTGTCATAATATTATCTGTAAAATAATGCAAGGGAGGCAACATTACTTCTGACTGTACTTGTAGAGGAAATAGTTCATTTGTAATAGCAGGATTGTTGATAACTGTAACAGCTTTGTTCTGAATTTTTGTCTAGTTGTTTTAATACAACCTCTCCACATCCATTCCACAAGGGTGAGCACTATTCCAAGTGAGAGCGCAGATGACTTATAAATTATAGCTAACTGCGAGTCAGTGAAGAAGTTACAGGCTCTGTACAATAATCCAAGTTTCTTTGAGGCGCTTTTAGCAAGTGATCTGAAATGAGAGGTCCTGCTGAGGGCATTGTTCAGTGAAACACCGAGAATTTCAATACTTTTAGAAATAGGAATATTAGTAGGATTGAAGGTAATATAGGAATCTGACATACTTGTGTGTAAATGAATTGTATACATTTGGTTTTATCGGCATTAAATGTGACAAGGTTATTTTGTCTCCAGTCAGTGATCTTAGATAAGTCTTGATTTGTGGAGACGGCTGTACTAAGTTGTGAGTTAGAGATATTAAACTTTGAAAACGGGTGTTTTCGAAGTCATCTGCATATGAATGAATGTGATTATGGGTGACAGATAAGAGATCATTAATATGAATTAGGATCAAGGTTGGAGCCAGAACCGATCCTTGTGGCATCCAGGCATTAAATGAGTGGAAAATGGAATATACATCATCTACTTTTACTCTTATCATTCTGTCACTGAGGTATGAGGAAATCAGAGGAACAAAAGACGTTAGTCCATAGCATGGGAGTTTGGATATCAGGGAACGGTGCCGTACTCTGTCAAACGTTTTAGAAATATCAAGGGCTACTGCATTAGTATCTCCATGTTGGTCAATTGATTGATGGATGGCATATGTCATCGGATTGGCCCTATTTGACACCCAAGTAAGTACTCCAACAAAGAGGCTGATGGTGAGTGCCATGAAAAAGGATAATGAAGCTAACCAGGGTAATACATAATGAATCAATGTCAGTTAAAATTCATTCAGGGACCAGACTCTTGAAGATTTTTTCTCAGTCAAGAGATTTCCAGATATATTTCTCGATGTCGATGCAGACATGTTGGAGACACGGTAAGACTTCCAGGAAGCTGCAAAGACTGTCCACACCATCAAAGTGGTAAATAATCCTGCTGAACGTGGTGTTGTTCTGATTCAAGAACTCAGTGGCCTTGTGACAAAAGACAAGTCACAACTTCAGTTTTTATTACAAATATTTGAGAAGCACGGGCAGCTTTATCCAAACAACAAGAGATCTACATTGATTGGATCCTGTGGACTACACTGATTTTGTTGCATGTCTACAGCCTTTAAGACATGGATGTAACAAACTCTTGATGAAAATATCAACATAAGCAATTAAGCATGTTACATAACGATATGAAAAGTGTATGCAATTTGTTTCCGCGTTTTTGTTAACAGACTTGTTATTTTTGTATTCTCTGTGATGATTGAGCTGCCTATAAATATTAAACTAGAAGGTTCAAACATTTTTACAAATGTTTTAATCTGAAGCGAAGCACTTTTTACAGGTAACACCTACGAGAAAATAAATTTCATCTTTTAAGCTCCAACCTAATATATATATATATATATATATATATATATATATATATATATATATATATATATATATATATATATATATATATATATTACTGTCAATGATTTCACTGGCGTTACTGTTCCATCGCCGTCTACAAAAGGCCTAAGTGCACTGCCTTCACTGCTTGCAGACAGCATGCCATAAAAAATGAGTAGACACTGTCTCGGCAAATCAGAGACTATCTATCTAACTATATACCTAGGCTGCTTCCCCCAAGGAATGAGAGGTAGCCGAGACAGGACGACACACACCCCATTTACTCATCCATTCAAACACATTCATTCGCATCTTAGACCCAAAGGGGAGAAGGGACAGATTCTCACAGCACCAAACCACACAAGGGTCAACTGCGCAGTGCAATCAGTGACATCCGCAGCAGGGCCCGACAGCAGAGCCGGTTTACCCCTGCCACATCATAATAGACCCATCCCCTTCCTAGCTGATCAGACCAAAAGCGGGAGAATATCCCCCCAGAGCTGCGTCATCATTTATTCATTCACAATTTCTCTCCATTTATTTGTCACGCACAGCCACTCTTCCTTGCTCAACAGACATCCCTCTCGCATCCAGCACTCTCTTCACACTGTCCATCCATCATATTCGTAGCCTCCCTCTCAGCCTTACACCTCTCACATCAGATTTAGTTATCTTTTTCACCAATAGCTCATTATCCATTCTCTCTCTCTCTCTCTCTCTCTCTCTCTCTCTCTCTCTACATATATATATATATATATATATATATATATATATATGTTTGTGTGTGTGTGTGTGTGTGTGTGTTTATATACCAGAGGCAGAATTCCACTGCTACCTGGCGCATCCCAAGGTGGCGGAAAGGAGAAAGCCTTGTAGATATGATACCTACTTAGACGGAGCAGACCATGGGACCTCCTATAGATATATAAGGTTCTACCGTATATACTTAATAAGATGGCACGGCACAAAAAATTACATCTCACCAGAAGCTATGTGGCAGGGAGGTGACATTATTTGCCACAATCCCCCCAGCCAAACATGAATTATACTGTTAATGATTTCATGGCAGTTCCTGTTGGATCACCATCTTCTATAGGTTCAAGCGCACTGCCTTCTGTCCTTACAGTGTGCTACTGAAAGTGAGTAGGCACTGACTCGGCAAATCAGAGACCGGAACATTAAACTGAAATTAATGAAGATCTACAAATACAGTATAAGAAGCCTCACAGAATATTATAAACTTGATACCTTATTGACTGAATTAGAAATGATTAGTTGGGATGCTGTAGGTATGAGTGAGACCCACTTAAAAGAAGAAAAATTAATTCTGCTCCACGACAATAACCACCCATTTTACTACAGAGAATGACAAAATGAAAAAGTCTGTGATATAGGATTCTAGCTGACAGAATTCTTGCAGAAAATATTGTTAAATTCAGCAGTGCATCTAACAAAGTAGCACTGATTGTATTTTAGACTAGGCAAAAGATACACAAACTTCTCGAAGTTCAAATGAAGAACTATACTCCATTTCGCCAAGTCTGGCACCATCAGTGATGTCCTCAACGCCTGTAGTGTTAATGTAAATCCTCCGCACCAGGTGAACCTCTATATACTACCTTGAGAACCAATACCAAGGACCTTTATCAATGCTATAGGTATTGACATCACTGATGGTGCCAGACTCGGTGAAATAGAGTATAGAAGCATTCTTTGACGATATCTCCCAGACTGTGGAAGAATTAAAAAAAGAAAAAAAAAAAAAAACAGCTATACTATCCCATGGGAGACTTCAGTACCCAAGTTGGAAACCGAAAAATGGATAACCATGTATGGGAAAATTCAAGAGTGGGAGAAATGAATGACATACGTGAAATGGTGATAAATTTTGTTGAAATGTATAACTTGGGAATAATGAACACATTCATTGACAAACGAACAAGGAGGCAATGGACATGGAGAAGCCCATATGAAAAAAAAAAAAAAAATTAAATACACTTCTATATAGCAAATAAGAATAATACGATCAATTATGTCACAGTAATGAACTAAATACATATACAGTAGGAAGTGACTATAGAATGTTTGGCTACATAGCCAGATTCAGTTTCAGTTGTGACAGAGGGAGGCTAATTAGATATAAAAAGTTTTGTCCAATATATGTAAACGAAAACAAAACATCCTTTCAGTCAGAAATAACGAACAGATTTCATGTTCTAAGTTAGTCTGAGTTTGGCAATGATAAGTTTAATGCAAGACTAACAAAAGTGCAAAGAAAATCAGCAGAGGCAGTATGGAAAGCTAATACCACCAAGGCCAACAAGTATTCAGAAATGACCCTCGAGCTCATGAAAAGAAGAAAGAAGATGAAAATAAAAACAAAGAAAGATGAAACAAAAAAAAGCGAACTTAAATAAGCTTATCAGCAAGAGACAGAGAAGCAAAAAGAAAGAGAAACATGGATCAGTTAAAAGGAACCATAATAAAGGAAAAAGTCTGAAGCAGGTCCGAAGTAAAATGGCACAAAGAAACCAGTGAAGTACATCTCTGAAAGACAAAAAAGATAAAGTTATTAAATACAGAAATAGGATGATGTCGAAAGTTGTAAATTATACAAAGAAATGTATGCAACAAAGACAATTGTACCAATAGCTAACTCTTCAGTTGACGGAAAAAAAATACCAGAAGTAACACCAGACAAACAACACACCACAAAGCTAGTCAGGAGGTAGGACGTGTGTGCTCGGCAATCCTCAGGTCCTGTCCTTACCCCTACTATTATTTTTTTAACCAGCCCATACTCCACTGACCGAGCTAATGTATGGCCCGGCCTGCACTATAGGTGCAGGGAATCTTTAAACGAACGAAGGAACCAGACAAACACACACACCACAAAGCCAGCCAGGAGACAGGACGTGTGTGCTGGGCAATCCCCAGGTCCTGTCCTCCCCACTTACTATTTTTTAACCAGCCCATACCCCACTGACCGAGCTAATGTATAGCCCGGTCTGCACTATATGTGCAGGAAATCTTTGAACGAACGAACGAACCAGACAAAGTAAACATTTCTCTTAACGGTAGGAAGAGGCAAGGCCCCAGGAGAAGATGGTAGAGCAACAGATTTACCGTGGGATGCCGGAGTAGAAGTACAAAACAGACTTGTCCACTTATTTACTCAGTGAATAAAGAAGAAGAAAATTCTCAAGACATGGTTTAATGGAATAGTTATTTTGCTTTTCATGAAAAACGACTCTAAAGATCCTAGTAATATCGATCCATAGCATATTAACAGTTATTTACAAACTCTTCACTAAAGTCTTTATGAACAGAATAACAACAAATATGGAAGAAAACAAACCTCATGAGTAGGCAGGATTCCGAAGCGGGTATTCAGCTACTGATCATCTACACACAATGAATCAGCTAATTGAGAAACCTACAGAATATAACAAACCACTGTGCTTAGGTTTTGTTGACAACGAAAAGGCTTTCGCGCAGCGGAGCACAGAGCGGTTGCAAATTCACTGCGGGAACAAAAAATAAATGAGAGGATCGTAAAACTAATAGAAAACGTATTTATCTAAAGAGGGAACTATAAAGTTAGATTATATAACGACTCAGAAAAAATTAAGATTGAGAAGGGCATGCGCCAGGGAGATTCAGTGTCAAAAATTATTTACAGCATGCTTAGAAACTATTTTCAGAAAACTGGAGTGGGAGAACAAAGGAGTAAACTTAATGAAGAAAACTTAAACCATTTAAGATTTGCAGATGACACTGTCCTAATATCAGAAAGAGCAGAAGCACTGAAAGAAGTGTTAAATGGCCTAAATAGAGAGCCTCAAAGCAGGGACAAAAATGAACAGGCGTAAAACTAATGTTTAATTAAAATACACCAAAAAGCATTATCATAACAAGTGAAGAAATTCTTGAAGAAGTTGAGGAGTAAAATTACTTGGGGCAAATACTAAAACTAGCGACAAATCATGACAGCGAAATAAAGACATTAAAATTGGATGGAAAGCTTTTGGTAAACAATGAGACATCATGAAAAGTACCTTGCCAGTATGAAGGAAACAGAAAATATTATAACGAATGTATAATCCTAGCTATGAAGTATGGTTGTGAGACCTGGGAACTGACAAAATTGATGTTGATAACTAAACCACACTCAAAGAGAAATGAAAGAACAGAAATGAAGGTGGGCAGGTCATTTACAAAGAATAAGGGAAAACCGATGGAGCAAGAGGCTGACTGAAAAGACTCCAAAAGGTTGTAACCATAGGAGAAAAAGGGCAGACAGGAGGTGATTAGATGAGATAGACAAGTTTGCAGGCAAAACGTTGCAGAGATTGGCTAAGTCAAGGAATTCTTGGAGATTGTTTCGGGAGGCCTTTGTTCAGCAGTGGACTTGCAATGGCTGCTGCTGATGATTTTATATATATATATATATATATATATATATATATATATATATATATATATATATATATATATATTGTTACGGAACAGAGAAAGATAATGTACACTTTAAGTGAGAATACTAAAAATCACTACTGTCCCGTAAAGTTCCAGGTTCAAAACAAAAGAGTTAGGTAAAATTACAAGTTAAAGTTTAATGCTCAAACTAACAACAAAACATTCAGGACTCATAAGGATAATGTAATGGCAAAAAAACAGGTTAAATATATGGTTAACTGCAATAGCCTCTATTAACACGAAATTAGCATGAGTAAATTTATCTAAGTCAGCCCTGTTAAAATGAGATACCAGATAATACTCAGTGAATGCCAGATATATTATTACAGATACAAAATATTATTAATGATGGCTGACAACAAGAACCCCACATAAATTACAAAAACCTTACTAGGCCTAAGAATTAACCTTATGCTACACAGTACAAGAAAAAATGCAACAACAGTTATACTCAAATTACACACAGCTGCTAGATGGCTGGAGACTTCCTGAGCACTCACAATAACAACTGTACAGGGGAGGACAGAGATGTGAACAAAATGAGGAGTAGATCTAAGTGACAATGATGCAGAGACTGAGCTCATTATATAGGGGCCGGCAGAGCTTGATACAACTTATAAGAAGGACGCGCAAATGAAGCCATGGGGACAAAGAGTTGACAATCCTGCTCTGAACAACAGAAAGGACAACTTACTCCACTATAACAGTAGAAGGGGGACTGAGGCAGAACACGCTCGTGATCAAACATGCAGCATACTGTGCGTTAAAATTACACAAAGGACGATGAAATAGGCTATGTAACACCTCCCCACAAAGAAAAAGAAATTTACAAAGGAAATTTCTTATTACTCTAAAACAATCTGTCTAAAGTCTAGATAAGCAATCTGCAATAACATTTTCTTTCCCCTTGACATGTTGTATGTCTAATGAATACTCCTGAAGAAGTAGACTCCATCTTGTCAATCTCTGATATTTATCTTTAAACTTACTAAGGAATTTCAGTGGGTTATGATCGGTATAAATGACTATGGGGTCAAAACCAGAACACAAATAAAATGAAAAATGCTGTAAACCCAAAATCAAGGCCAAAAGCTCTTTCTCAATAGTTGAGTAGTTCTTTTGAGGTGGAGTGAACTTCTTACTGTAATAAGATACAGGATGTTCAATACCCTGATCATCCTCTTGCAGCAAAACAGCCCCTGCTCCTGTATCACTTGCATCAACAGACATCTTAAAAGGCTTAGCAAAATTTGGAGTAGAGAGCACTGGCTGACTTAATAGGATAGCTTTAAGTTTGCTGAAAGAGGATTCACAGTTATCGATCCAGACAAATTTAACTCCCTTTTTCAGTAGGTCTGTAAGTGGTGATACAAGAATTGAAAAGTTAAGAACAAATCTCCGGTAATAACCTACCATTCCCAAAAATCTTTGTAGCTCTTTCCTACTTTTAGGTCTGGGAAGATCACTTATAACCTGAACCTTAGCTCCTGGTGGTGCAACATGTCCATCACCAATTACATACCCAAGGTACTGAACTTTAGCTTGACCAAACTCACACTTTGATAAATTAGCTACAAGATTAGCCTGAACTTAACGCTCAAGAAATTTACTGACATGGCATAGGTGATCTTTCCAGTTGTCACTGAAGATTAATACATCATCAATATAAACAACACACCCTGCCAAACCCTCTGTTACAACATTCATGAGCTTCTGAAATGTGGCTGGTGCATTCTTCATACCATATGGCATTACAGAACATGCAAAAGTCTTTCCTAGTGTTACAAAACATGAGATCTCCCTAGCACGTTCAGTCATAGGTACTTGCCAGTATCCCTTTAACAAATCAAACTTACTTATGTACCTAGCCTTTCCGATCTTGTCTATGCAATCTTCCACACGAGGGAGAGGGTAAGTGTCTGTTTTGGTTATCTGATTAACACGTCTGTAGTCGATGCAAAGCCGCTGTGACCCACCTGGCTTAGGGACTAGAGTGACAGGAGAACTCCACTCGCTCTGACAGGGCTCAATCATCTTGTGGTCCAACAGGTAGCCAAGCTCCTTCTGGATGAGAGGAACTTTCACTGGGTTCACACGGTAAGGAGGCAATTTAATTGGCTTTGCGTCTCCAACATCGACATCATGCATCAACACAGTGGTTCTTCCTGGAGTGGCACGGAACACTTGCGGGTACTCCTGCAGTAATGCCGAAAACTCCTGCCTTTCCTCGGGAGGTAGATGAGAAAGCTTAGTCTGGAGATCATTCATGATATCAGGATTCTTCCCCAAACTATCACTCAGGCTCATACTGCATGGGAGAACTTCACTTGCAGACTCGGGTGGAACAGCTACAGTGTAGACTGGGTTATTTTCGTCCCGCCTGTGATATAACTTTAGCATGTTGATGTGACAAAGTTGCTTGTTCTTTCTACGATCTTGTGTGGCGATGACATAGTTGACATCACTGAGTTTCTTCTCCACGAAATAAGGACCACTAAACTTGGCTTGAAGAGGTTGCCCATGAACTGGTAGCAGAATCAAAACCTGATCTCCTGGCTGAAAGTGGCGTAACCTGGACTTCTTATCATACCAAGTCTTCATCTTCTCCTGAGCAGCTCCTAAATTCTCTCTCGCCAGCTGTAAAGCAGTGGACAGCCGTTCTTTGAACTTCATCACATACTCCAGCAGGTTGACGTCATCTTCCTCCGACAGCCAGCATTCCTTGAGTAGCTTAAGGGGTCCTCTTACTTCATGGCCAAACAGTAGTTCAAAGGGTGAGAAGCCCAGTGATTCATTTGGAGATTCTCTTGCGGCAAATACAACGAATGGAAGACCTTTATCCCAGTCTTTCTGATGTTCCAAACAGTATTTCTTGAGCATCGATATGAGTGTTTCATGATATCTCTCCAACGCTCCTTGGGTCTGGGGATGTTAAGCTGAAGACGTGATCTGGGTGATGCCCAACTCTTTCAGAGACTGCTTGAAAACATTTGACATGAAATTACTTCCCCGGTCTGACTGTACCTCCTTGGGCATACCAAACTTTGTGAAGAACCCTAGCATTTCCTTAACCACGTTCTTTGCTGAGATATTTCTAAGTGGAATGGCTTCAGGATAACGAGTAGCCATATCAATCAGGGTCAACACATAAGAAAATCCTGAAGAAGTCTTAGGAAGAGGGCCCACAATATCCACCAACACACGGGTGAATGGCGCCTCAAAAGGAGGAATGGGAACTAGAGGTGCAACCTTTTCGGTCTGATTACACTTCCCCACAACTTGACAGGTGTGACAAGACTTACAATACCAGGAAACATCCCTGAAGATACCTGGCCAGTAGAAGTGTTTCAAAATGCGTGCCACAGTCTTCCTCACTCCAAGGTGTCCTGTCAAACTGGAATCATGAGCCACTCTAATGATATCCTGCCTACAAACACGAGGGATGACAACTTGATGTACAACCTCCCATTCACAGTCGGCTGATGCTGTTGGGGGTCTCCACTTCCTCATAAGTACTCCTGACTTTACACAATAACAAGTAGAAGCACAGGCTGACTCTTCTTCACTGTAAGCAGAGTTAGCTAGACCTTTCAACTCAGGGTCAGCAACCTGCAACTCAACCAACTCTTGACGAGACAAATTATCAACACTACGGGGTACTGCCTCATCTGGTGAGTGGTCCAAATTAGCAAGAAAAGTGTCAGCTAGGATAACATCATCATCATCATTATCCTCTAAGTCACCAGTAACTTTAGACTTAGCCCTAGTGACAGCACATGCAGGGAACACATCAGGGACATCACAATCCTGAGTTGCAGCCACTGGCTCACTAGACAACTGAGGAGCTGGACACACTTGACTTCCACCAATATCATTTCCAAGTAAGAAAGTTACACCTGACATTGGGAGTGTCTCAACCAACCCAACCATAACGGAACCATTAACAAAACCAGACGAGGGTTCGTGCCCCGCCAGGATAAACTTTGGGAGAGTTCTTCCGGCCACACGCTGCTTTGGTGGACATAAAGAGTGCTGTGGTTGAACCAGTGTGCATACTATGAAGGATGTTTGCACCCAGTTGGCTTGCTTGGGCCAATTACACTTGGTTCACAGACTACACATACATCCAAAGCCACTCCAACACAACAATCACACTTACAAACACTTCTCACCCTACATACAATCTCTACCAGACAGCCTAAGCCACTTGGTAGAGATACATAGGTTGTATCATCCCCACTCCAGTCGAGATAGGCCAGTCCTGCAGTGGACACTCAAACGGCTGATGATGATGATGATATCTATCTATCTATATACCTAGGCTGCTTCCCCCAAGGAAAGGGAGGTAACCGAGACAGGACGACACACTTCTAATTTACTCATCCATTCAAACACATTCATTTGCATCTTAGCCCCAAAGGGGAGATGGGGATCCTCACCGCACCTCAATGCACGAGGGTCAACTACGCAATGCAATCAGTGACATCCGCAGCAGGGCCGGACAACAAAGCTGGTTTACCCCTGCCATATACAAGACCCATCCCCTTACCCGCACCTGACCTGATTACCTGACCAGACCAAATGTGAGAGAATATCCCCTCAGGGCTGCGTCATCATTTATTCATTCACAGTTTCTCTCCATTTAATTTTGTAATGCACAGCCACTCTTCCTTGCTCAACAGACATCCCTCTCGCATCCAACGCTCTCTTCACACTGTCCATCCATCCTATTCGTGGTCTCCCTTTCAGCCTTACACCTCTCACATCAGATCTAGTTATCTGTTTCACCAATTGCTCATTATCCATTCTCTCCATATGCCCAAACCATCGCAACACCCTCTGCTCAACTCGATCAGCCATCTCCCGAACAACTCCAGTTCTCCTTCGCACTTCATCATTTCTCACTCAATCCATACGCGTCACATCACACATACTCCTCAGACACCTCATCTTCATTACATTCAAACTTTTCCTCTGAGCTACACCCATATTCCATGTTTCAGCCCAATATAATGCAGTCGGTGCCACAGCACCCTCATACAGCCTTCTCTTTACATCCATTCTAAGCGAACGACATCTAAACATTTTTTTCATTTCTCTCTGCACCTTTCCTGCTTCATTCATTCTAAACTTCACTTCGGCAGCTATTCTTCCACCCACAGCAACATGTTACCCTAAATACTTAAAACACTCTACCTCCTCAAGCAACTCACCATTCAAAACTATATTCATCCCCCTACTATCTACTGACCTCGTACACTTCATCACTTTACCCTTATTCTCATTTACTTTCAATTTCCTCCTTTCACACACCCTTCCAAACTCCTCTACCAACTGTCTCAATCTCCCCTCTGAATCAGCCACCAGTGCAGTATCATCTGCAAACAGCAGCTGCTTCAGATTCCACTCCCTACCATCAACATTTATCAGACTCAGACCTCCACCTAAAACCCTTTCATTCACCTTCTTTATAACACCATCCATATATATATTAAACAACCAAGGCGACATCACACATCCCTGCCGCAGCCCCACTCTCACGGGAAACCAATCACTCACGGCATTTCCCACTCTTACACAGGCCCTACTTTTTACATAAAAACTTTTCACCCCTTTTAGTAGCATTCCATCAAGTCCATACAATCTTAAAACAGTCCACAAAGCCTCCTTATCTATTCTATCATACACTTTCTCTAAATCCATGAATGTCCAAAACACATCCTTGCCTTTCGCTAAATACCTTTCACACACTTGTCTCACAGCAAACACCTGATCCACGCATCCCATCCCTCTCCAAAAGCCACATTGTTCATCACCAATCACTCCCTCTGTACCCTCTCTAACTCTTAATTAACACTCTACCATACACCTTACCTACAACACTCAACAGACTTATACCCCTAAAGCTGGTACATTCATACTTATCGCCCTTGCCTTCATACAATGGGACCACACAAACACTTGCCTAATCAAATGGCACCATACCTTTCACAAAGCACACATTCAACAATCTTAATAACCAGTCAACAATAGTCACTCCACCACCCTTCAGGCATTCCACAGCACACCCATCCATACCTGCAGCTTTCCCTGTTTTCATCTCCTTTACTGCCTCCTGCACTTCCCCCTTTGTGATCAAAGAATCATTTAACTCTCCCAAGATATTTATTCCTTGCCACAATCTGCCACAATCTCAGCCACCCTTTCCTCCTCTACATTTAACAATCTTTCAAAATACTCTGCCCATCTCCTCCTTACTTCATCCATCTCAGTTAACATCCTTCCATCCTCTGCTTTTAGTCACTCTTCCTTCCCAGACTCTCCCTTTCGCACCCTTTTCATCTCCTTCCAAAACATTTTCTTATTCTGTTGAAAATTCTAAGTCAACTGCCTACCACACCTCTCATCTGCTGCCACTTTAGCATCACGCACAGCCCTTCTCGCCCTATTCCTCTTTTCCTTATATCTCTCATGTGACACTTCATCCTTCCTCTGCAGCCACACTTCATATGCACGTCTCTTCTCAGCCACGGCCATACTTACTTCCTTGCACCACCATTCACTGCCTTTTCTTACACCACCACCCACACATCTCACACCACACACCTCTTCCGCATGCCCCACCACAGCACTCTTAAACAACTGCCATTCCTCCTCCACGCTGCCATTTTCCTGATCTTTCATTGTGTTCCACTCATCTTTCAATTTCTCCTGATACTCTATCATTTTCTCTCTTTATCCAACTCACTCACTTTCAAAACCTCCCTGCCATACCTAACCCTCCTAACTCTCACCCATCACTTACCTACTCTTAACTTTTCCTCCACTAGGTAGTGGTCAGACATACCTCCACCCTCCCCTCTCAGAACTCTCACATCCAACAATCTTCCTATTACATTCCTGGACACAACCACATAGCCCATCAATGGTCTATCAACAACCTTTCCACCTTCCTGTCTCACCCATGTATACATATAAATATCTTTCTTCTGAAACAGGGTATTTCCAATCACCATCTCTCGCTCAGCACACACTCCTATTATTCTTTCCCCATTTTCATATCTTCCAGGCACACCATGCATACCAACTACATCTTCAACTGCTACATTTCCCACTCTAGCATTCAGATCTCCCACCATTACCACATTCACATCCGCTCCAAAACTCTGCAGACACTCATTAACATCATTCCAGAAAGACTCCCTCTCTTCATCTCTTGCACTACCAGGCCCATATGCACTCACAAACACCCACAACTCCCTTTCAAATTTCGCTTTTACCCTCATCAGTCTCGATGACACCTCCTTCTCATTCAATCACACACTGCTGTACTTCCGGACTCACTAACAAGGTCACACCTTCTCTTGCCCTTCCTCTATCAACACCTGACAATCTTCCATTCACACTTCCGAATATAGACTCACCCTTCTCTTTCATCTTCGTTTCACTCAGAGCTAACACATCCAACTTTCTTCTCACAAACATTCTCCCAATCTCCTCCCTTTTAGCCACGCACATTCACGTACATCCACGCACATTCATAGACCCAGTCTTCAGAGTACGGGGATAACTCAGTTCCCCATCTTTTCTCTGGCCTGTCTCTTTTTAGGAACTGAAAAAACAGAGGAGGGGGTCCCTAGTCCCCTCACCCAACCCCTTTTAGTCGCCTTTCATGACACACAGGGAATACGATAGCAGTATTCTTCCTAATACAACCTGGCCACAGAGTAGTAGTACCACCCCATAGTGCGGCCAGATTGTGTATGGTGATAAATAAATATATAGATAGACAGATAGATATATGTATATATGTATATCACCAGCAGCAGCAATTTGAGGCAGTACTTCTTTGATTTTCCCTGGAATGATTATTGCTACCATGGTCGGGAGCCATCTGACTGTGCTTTGCACATTATGGAGGTTATTCTCTTGGGCATGGAAGCATACATTCCCTTCCCATATCCGTTGACTATTGCAAGAAAGCCTTGGTTTAATCACGCTTGTTCTAATGTTGTCCGCAACCAGGAGAGGGCCTATAAAAGGTACCAGAGCCAACCCACCCCTGAATCACATCTTGTTTATGTTTCTGCCCAGAATCGTGCTAAGGCTGTTCTTCACTCTGCTAAAAATAATTTCATCCTTACTAAATGCTCTCAACTCTCCAACTCGAATTCTTCCCGCTCCTTTGGGCACCTTGCCAAAAAAACTTTCTAACAGCTTTACCTTATCATCCTTCCGTCCTCTTTTCTACTCTGATGGTTCTGTAGCTATTTCTTCTACTGATAAAGCAGATCTCTTTGCTCAGACTTTCTCCTCCAATTCCCCCTTTGACGATTCCGGTGCTGTTCCTCTATCACTTCCCCCCTCTGACTTCCTCATGTCTAACATTAAAATTTCTTCAGCTAATGTATTTTCTGCCATCACTGGCCTTAATACTAACAAGGCATATGGGCCTGATGGAGTCCGTCCTGTTGTCCTCAAGAACGTGCTTCTGTGCTTACACCCTGCATAGGTAAACTCTTTTGCCTTTTCAACTTGTACCTTTCCTTCTGACTGGAAGTTTCCTCTCATTCAGCCAGTCCCAAAGAAGGGTGACCATTCCCACCCCTCTAACTATCGTCCAATTTCTTTAACATCCTCTGTTTCAAAAGTTTTCAAGTCAATTCTTAACTGAAAAATTTTAAAGCATCTTTCCTATCACAACCTTCTTTCTGATCGTCAGTATGGGTTCCAACAGGGACGCTCCACTGGCGATCTTCTCACCTACCTTTCAGACGCCTGGTCATCCTCCTTTCGGGACTTTGGCAAAGGCTTTGCCATTCCACTTGACATCTCAAAGGCATTTGATCAAGCCTCGCATAAATCTTTAATTTCCAAACTGCCCTCTTATGGTTTCTATCCTTCTATCTGTGCCTTCATCTATAGCTTCCTTTCTGGTTGTTCTATAACCGCTGTTGTAGACGGCCATCGTTCTTCTAGATCTATCAACAGTGGTGTTCCTCAGGGCTCTGTCTTATCACCAACTCTCTTCCTTTTATACAGTAATGACCTTCTAAGCTGTACATCTAACCCTATCCACTCGTATGCTGATAATTTCACCCTTCACCTTCCCATTCGGTTCTCGCAACGTCCATCCCAGCAGTTACTTCAACAAACAAGGGATGATGCTATGGCACACCTAATGTCTGACTTGGCTCGTATCTCTGACTAGGGTAAAAAATAATCTTGTTGTTTTTAATGCATCAAAAGATCAGGTTTTACACCATTCAACCCGACACAATCTTTCACAGGAGTACCCACTAATTTTTAATAACATCCAGCTCAATCCTGCATCATCCTTGAACATGCTTGGGGTTTCATTCACTCGGGACTTATCTTGGAAAGATCATATTGCATCTCTCTTAAAATCTGCTTGCAAGAGATTGGGCGTGCTTAGCCGACTCCGTACCTCCTTTACCCCTGCACAGTTGTTGACTTTATACATGGGTTTTATGCACTCCTGTGTAGAGTACAACTCTCATATGTGAGGAGGCTTCCCACATACAGCTCTTCTCAATAGGATGGAGTCAAAGGCTTTTCATCTCATTAACTCTCCTCTTACTGGCTCTCTTCAACCTGTCTCTTCGCCGCACTGTTGCATCTTTATCTCTTTTCTATCGCTACTTCAATGGTCATTGCTCCTCTGAATTGTCTGCTTGCATCCCTCCACCTCTATGACGGGTGTGTAGCACCCGTCTAGCAACAAACTCTCATCCTTTTTCTGTCCAACACTCTAATGCAAGAGTTAACTGTTACTCCCAGTCCTTCATTTATGCAACAGGTCAACTCTGGAACTGTCTCCCTCTGTCTGTATTTCCTACTTCCTATGATCTCCAGTCTTTCAAACGCAGCGTGTCCAGGCATCTCGAAATGAACGGATCTTGAATTTGGCTCAATTGTTTTTTTTTTTTTGTTCTTTTCTTGGAAGGAAAGGTTTGCAGGGTCCTGGCCTTAGGTTCCTTCTTTTTTGCATTTTATATATATATATATATATATATATATATAGATAGATAGATAGATAGATAGATAGATATATACACATAAGTAACCTCTCAACTAACGCGAGTTTAAACAGCGCGTTTTCGTTTTAACATGAGCAAATATTTAAGGAGGTATGTTTAACAAGGGTTTCTCGATTTAACGCGATTTTACACATACATGATGTTTTCAAATTAGCCACACTCGCCTTGGACAGTGTTGAGCACAGTCTAAGTAATATAAAGTCGTCTCATCCTTGGTTGAAATTATGGAGCAGTCCACACATGACGTCATGGGGTCCCGCAGCCGTCAGTTGGCTCGGGGCGGCGATAGGGAGCAGATGTGTCTCCCCTCAGGCTCATCTCATGCGGGAAGGTCAGATGTGTGGCACTTGAAAACGTGCCGGTTTAAATATGGAATAATTTCCGAAGCTAAAACGGTTAAAATTAGATTCAAAAGTTTACCTTTATCAAAGAAAATTTAAGATTATAAAGTTTTATAAGACAATGAATGACGTTTGAAGAATATTATCCAACCACTGTGTACACGTACGTCCGCATGTTGTGCTATAATACATGCTGGAATTTACTTCAATTGTCACTCATTGTTTTATTAAGCTTTATAATCAACTTTAATTTTCTTTGATAATGGTAAACTTTTAAAGCTAACTTTGATATCTTTAGCTCCTAAAATTATACCATATTTAAACCGGCTGCTTACACTGTAAGCAGTTTACAAATATAAATATGTGTTAAAATAAGAAGAGCTGTAGATTTACCACTCTCCACAGTGTTGCATAAACCAATGAGCAGTCTTACTTCAAACATTTCTTGGCTCTAGCCAGCAGAACTGAGTGAACAAGGTATACTTGTCACACTTGAGTTATCCCTTTACTTTTTGTTTTTTTATAGAAGGCCATGTGAAGTCATCCTCATGACGTTATCCTCCTACGCGTGGGACGACTATATATTACTTAGACTGTAGTCCTGAGCTGATAGACCGTCTCGGGGACGGTTTAATTTATTCAGTTGATATATATATATATATATATATATATATATATATATATATATATATATATATATATATATATATATATATATATATATATATATAGTATCAGTTTCATTATGGTAAATTGAGTCTTTACATATCAGGACAGCAGAGCGAGGAGGGACAGCAGAGCGAGGAGGAAGAGCGGTAGGAGGTGGGGGAGGGCTGGAGGTGGGGGAGCGGGGTGAGGAGGGACAGCAGCAGACGACGAGTGATGCTTAGATGAAGAGATGCTGTGTTGTTATTGGTTGTGATCTATTTACTGTAATGAAAATGTTGCTTTTCCTGTATTGTTTCTATGACCTACTAATGCATTAACAATGTTGAGGAACTTTCACAATGCAGTGAAAGAAGCAAAATTGAAAGTACTGTATGTATTTGAGGAGAAGTAAACAATGCTTCGGCCCAACAAGGGCTCAGATGTTGTTTACTTCTCCCCAAATATACTGTTGTCGTTTTTTACCTGGATTTTCTTTCAAATTAATATTGTTGCTTTTATGTTTAGACTAGCATAACTTCCCAAATGGGTAGACTTTCCCAGAGTCCAGGAACATAACCTCCAATATTACCATTGTTTCATATGGGAAAATTATGTTTAAATAACGTGTTTTTAGATAACACGACCTCTCCAGGAACATAACCCTCGTGTTATTTGAGAAGTTACTGTAAGTATATATATATATATATATATATATATATATATATATATATATATATATATATATATATATATATATTCATGAATTCGCCAAACCGTGTTCATACAAATTCATGACATTGTATTATTACAGAAACGCAAGGTGCATTAGTGAAAAACCCAGAAATATGTACTCAGTGTCCCAACAGTGCTCCAGTCAGGATTGTTCTCAAATGTTTGTTATTGTTTCACTATTGATTGTTTTTATGCAAGCCATTGGCACATTACTGAGTGATATTTTTTGTGTATTAATCATTCCTCTGCCCTGCCTCTTTAGCTGTTATGCTAAGCCACGCCTACTTCCGGTGATCATGTATTGCTTCGCGGCTGACATGAGAACATTAGTCAGTTGGTATAGTGCTGCCATGGGAGGAGGTTCTGACAAACAGTGCTGAGCAGTAAAGACCTCCCCATCATGCAGCTCATCACTCAGTCTCTAGCAGTTCTACGACTCCTGCACCTCCCCACCGAATTGGTGATCAGCAACAGTGGACATCAGCAGCTCCCACTGCAGTTTGGCCTGACTAGCAGAGCCGCTCAATCTCTTATCAGCCACGACTCCATTTTCTCCACTGACCAGTGTTTTCTGTTTTCTAGGCTTGAGAGCATTAGCTAGTTGTTTGACTGTGTTAATGAGTGACTACTTATTTATCTTGTAGTGTAAGAATTCAGTTTGTCATTAATAAATTACAGTTCTTTTCTTCGAGCTTGATTAACCTGCTGCGTGCCAGTGCCGTTTTAAAATGGTCTGACATAATTCCATGGCCAGTGCCAGTGTCATTTTAAAAAGGTTTAAAATAAAAAAAATTACTGTGACCGCATTTTTCAAGATTCGCAGTTAAAAATTGGCAGGCATGAATGGTAACTCTTCCTCTACCATCCCCCAGGCTGTCAAGGCCATACACTCACTCGCTCCCCTCCTTACGCCTGCTCTGCCTCACTCTGCCTGTGTGCCTCACCCAGTGCTGTACAAATGGAAGGCATTTTGTAAATACATTCATGTAAGTGTAAGTTGTAAATATTTTCTTGTAAGTGTAAGGACTATAGTGTGAAGTCAAGTTGTAAATACCTTCTTGTAAGTGCCAGGACTGTACATAATGAAGTCAGGCTGTACCTATCTTCAAGTATGTGTAAGATAATGCATTCACAGTGAGAAAGACATGCAAACTGTGATAGATGTTGAAGTAATAAGTAATCAGAAAAGTGTACTGAACACTGCTATACCTTCCCAGCATAAATACCTGAGTATACCTTACACAGAAAACGGCTTTCTCTCACCTACGCGGTGACCGTGAGAGAGCGGCTATACCTGTGTATGAGTATGCATAACTCAATAAAATCCAGTTCCGAGCTTCGGTGAAATTCGTTGTTTTCACATCATAATCTATAATTTTAGCCAAAAAAAAAGGTCAAATACTGGCCGGCATGAAGGCGACCTATATGGCTAAAAATAGCTGGCACGCGGCGGGTTAAATGTAAGAATCGAGTTTCATTTCTCCACATCTTGCTTACTTTAATTTTCTTGTTCCCAGTTTGCACAAACATTTCTTAAATTAATGACGACTTGTAGTTAAGCCAGTTCTTTCATATCAATTCATAAATCCTTCAGGAGTTAGCACCAACAAGAATCTGTCTTTAATGGTATTAATTGTCAGTTGTCAGGGGTAAGGACACTTTCTCAGATGCCAACAGTATCAACAATTCAGCATTCGTGACTGATTAGTCTCCACTGTGTACTGTTCAGAAAGTTCACGAAATTCTCATATTTAGAGAATCGGCGAAGTAAGCCAAGAATATGTAAAATTTACTATTTTATTTCGTAAGTCGATAGCCCTCATGTCAGTGGTGACTTTTTTTTTCTCCCATTAGTAGTGAAGATATATTCAGTATATTTCTTTTCTCACCGGGACAACTGATGACTTATTTGCAATTTATTCATATTTCCACATCCCGCCCCCCCTTGACATCCGGCAACCTAATTCCAGGTTAATAACTCCTAGCATTAAAGTTATTAATGAAATAGTAATAAACTCACTCTCTCATAGCTAGTTATTAGTTATAATCATTAAAGTTTACAGGCACAAGCTTATTGTTTCTGGTTTATTAATATTGTAAAAGTCTTTTCCTAGCCAGTTGTAATGTTTTTATCTTTCCTTACCAGTTTAACTAGATAAAACTGGTCACCACCAGCCTGTGCCTATTTTCTTAATCTTAATTTTTGACTGCAAAATATCAGTCAGTACTTCAGTCTCTAGTCCACTCAGTCTTAGTTTGAGTTAGCACCATAGCTATTAATTCATACATACAGGAAGCCAGAGATATGGGGCTTACTGATCCCCAGGAAATTAAAGATTATGTGCTCTCGTGGTATACTTATGAACAGCAACGTGAGTGATGCCCGTGAAGAGTGTAAAATTCAGTGTGAACATGAGCAAAAACAGAGCAAGGAACATGAAAGAAAACATGAACACAAGCGTGCCGAGTGCGAGGCACATGAGAAACACGAGCATGAAGTGTTGAAGCTCAAGCGAGATTCCTTGGCTTCAAGAACATCTGATGCAGCTGACCCTAGACCACGAATGCTTTTCCAGCACCCGTTTTGGTAACCCCACCCCTCAAGCTTTCTTCAAACAAGGAAGGTGAGTAAATCGAGCTGTTCATAACTCGTCTCGAAGACATGGTGCAGCTTTACCAGCTGGACGGGGCAGCTATGCGGCTCCAATTTATTAGCTTCTTTGAGGGCCCTGCCCTCGGTATTATCCACAGAATTCGCGAAGACAGTCTCACCTATGAGATGATAAAGGTTGCACTCATCAATGTGTACGGTCTCACAGTTGACAACACCAGGAGTCAGTTCACAAAGGAGCATCTCCAAGAAAAGGAGACTGCTGTCCAGTTCCTTGACTGTCTCACCACTTCCTTAGACCCCCTCACACTTGAGAGAGGATAATTGACCTTATGCTGAATACACAGTTAGAAAAGTCGTGGCCTGCTGAGCTTATGGCTCAGCTAATGATTTGTCAAGCAAAGGATGCCAGCCAAATGGTGGAGAAGGCTGACACATTCTTCACCGCATATGAGTACCAAACTTGTAAGCCACAGCCCTGGAATAAGAAAGATACTACCAAGTCTGGGAAGCCATCTCAGAACGAGCCCCAGTATCAAGGCCATTTTCAGAATAATGGCCACAATCCAGACAAATCACAGAAAAAGGACCAAGGGCAGAATGTTCAGCAACCTGGCTGGAAGTGGTATAACAAATACCCTAACCAGTAGCAGTATCAGCCACGCAATCAACAGTCGGGACAATCTTTTTCAGCACCAGCCCCTGTGTGTTGGAGGCATGAGGCAAATGCAGCCTTCATTCGCCAACAAGCACACGGTGGTGTCGTCCCTAGCAGCACAGGTCCTCCCTCACAAGTAACTAGTCCCCTTCAACAGTGAGCCCTCCTCCACAGGTAGTCAGTGCTCCAACTCCCCAGTTGGTGAATATGATCCCTCGGGCATCTAGTCCTCAGGGCATCACATTCACAGATTTTTGTGTTATGCAGCCTTATCAATAGTTGGTCACTTCCTTCACAAACCCTCCCACAGGTAACAGTGCCTTCCTTGTTCAGCCAGGGTTTGTGGGAGGTGTTTCTGTAAATATCCTGAGAGACAATGGTACCTCAGGTTGCTCTGTCAGGCAGAGTCTAGTTCGACCTGAGGAGTACACAGGTAGACAGCTCCAAGCTAGGCTTATTGATGGATCAGTGAGGTTGTTTCCTGAGGCAATTATCCAGGTAGCATCTCCCTTTTACACTGGCCCGACAGTTGCAGTTGTCATACCAGAACCTTTGTTTGACCTTATCATAAGTAACATACCAGGTGCCAAGAATACCAGTAGTTGCACTGTAAATGTTGATATTCAGACCTTAGCTTCAGTAACACTAGCCATGGACGAGGCTCCAAATCATGTCACCCCGCTGACCACTACATCACTGCAAGATTTGATTTGTAGTCAAGATGTTGTCCTGGAACAACAGTCTGACTTGACACTTGCTGTAGTGTGGAAGAAACTAAAGGGTAATGTGACTAAGCATTCATGGGGAGGTCAAACCAGGTTCCTTCGTAAACAAGGACGACTGTACCGTGAGTCACAAACACTTCAGGGCAAGGTTCAACTGCATTCTATCCCACAAAGTATCACCAAGCAGTGTTCAAACTGAGTCATTGATCAATGTCTGGAGGTCACATGGGCAAAAAGAAAACTCTTGGCCGTATCTGTGCTGACTTTTTCTGGCCAGGAATGAGACAGGAATTAAATAGGTTTGTGTGTTCCTGCAATGCGTGTCGACATACCACTAATCGAGGACGTGTTCTTCTTGCACCGTTGGAATCCACACCTATAATCTCTAAGCATTTAGAGAGACAGGACAGTGGCAATGTAGGCGCAGACCTGATGTCTCGCCTGCTAACTGACAACTAACATGGGCAACTGTTGTACAGTGGGTTCCATAAGACAGGCAACCCCAGCGATTTAGGCAATCCATGGACTAGCTCGGTTCCCAGTTAATGGTATACCAGTAAGACCTGGCGTCTCGCCTGTGAGTCCCACAGGACATATTATGTCAAGGGCCTGTACTTTTATATGTACCATAGATTAAGGGGAAGTTTGAGACTCCCACAGAGGCAATCCGAGGCTGTCTGAATTACCTTGTGGTGCATCTCGAACTGTGGTCCTTTCTGAGGACTCCTGGAGAATACGCACTTTATCCACATGAGTGTTCACGCCCACAATGGGTGTTAATATAAGAATGAATTCCTGATCTATGCTGCCTCTTCCTTTCCTACCCTTGTTCTTCTCTAACTAATTCCTCCCAAACTCTGTCAAAAAGTATCCTACCGTATATTTTCATTAATATACTGAAAAGACAAATACCCCTATGTAATATCGGATATTTACTCGAATCTGTATTATAATGATATGGTGTCTGTATGTCTGTTGGTTTGTTACCATAACACAGCAAGAACAGCGCAGGTAGTGCAAATTATTGTTAGAGCAAGGTACCATTAAAATGCTCTAACCTGAAAAAGCAAACAATTTCCAGGCCAGTCGGACCACCAGTTCCCAAGTTATAACTAATTTCTGGCATTTTGTTTCAAAATTAGCATTTGCCACTAGTGCAGAGGATGGATTTATTCTTGGTCTGGCACCGAAATTACCAGCATGACACAAGAAAGAAGACTGATGTGCAGTACCGTTACAATACTGTAACTTGAAGAATAAAACAATTTCCAGTCCAATTGGGCCACCGGTTCCCGAGTTATGACTCATTTCTGAAAATATGAAGTGACTTGACATCGAGTGGAGGCTGCTGAAGGCGGCCTCTCAGCGAGTAAGAAATATAGTTGTGGAATACCATTTTTTACGATTATATTAATATTACTGTTTTTTGACAAAATGATGCATGTAATGTCTTTATTGCAGATGTTTCCAATTGTCTCGATGATTCAAGGGAGCAAACTATTTTATTACAATTTGTTATTTTCCATTTTTTTTTTTTTTTTTTAGTAAAATCATTTGCCTTCGATTGGTCTATTATTGTAACAATATTTTTTGTTACTATATTATATACAAAACTCTGATAAAGAGTTCCAAGTACAAATAATCCTCTGAGTGAATACATATTGTCGAGTGATGAGACGCAGAGCTCCTTTTGTTTTTTTGTTTTTCTTGGGATGGGGGATGCTCTGTGTTCAAATCAGTCCAACTCCGTTCTAGCGCGTTACATACGGCGTTGTTATACTCATAATATTTTATAAAGCTGTTCATGTTGCCTCTATAGTGTCTTTTGCCAAGGTGGAAAGTGTGAGCTTAATAATTACTTAACCTTTCCTCATGCTCCGAATATCTTAGAGCAGTGGTTTTCAATCTTTTTTTGTAATAGGACACACAAAATATATATAATATTATTACGGAACGTCTGCTCCTATTTTCATTAAATATTAGTATAATGGGATTATATAAACAAGTATATAAATATAGAGATAGATACATACATAGACAGATATGTATATATAGACATGTAAAGATATATAGATTGATATACTTTGGAAATATTGCTCATCCCTGTGGAATGGATGTGGTGAGGTTGCAGTAAAACAACTGGTCAGAATTTAGATCAAAGCTGTTAAAATTATAACCTTAATATTACAAATGAACTACTTCCACTACGAGACGAAGGAATGTTGCCTCCCTTGCATTATTTTACAGATACTTTTATGGCAAATGCTCAGACGAAGTTGCATCCATTATGCCACCTCTCCATGCTTTCCCTCCCGCGCTACGCGGCAGTCTGGTATCGCTCAAAACTGAACTGTCACACTGCTATATTGCAGAACTTCAGCCTACCAGAATTCTTTCATACCTCGAACTGCATCTCTTTGGAACTCGCTTCCCTAGAGTGGTTTCCCCCCAGATCTCAACCTATAGGTGTTCAAATTCAACTGTTACAGATTTTTAATGACTGTAGGACACCTGTAATCCGGTGTATAAATTGTTTTTTAATCATTTGTTTTTCCTTCCTCTTATGTTATTGTAAAAAAAAAATAATGAGGCACATGTGCTCATTGCATATCCACGGTACATGAAAAGGAATACAGGACAAGCACACTCTCATTACTTGTTCAGTGCTTATCAGTCTTGACTCTTTATCATGCTTACTGTTAGTAAGCACCGAGAAACCCAGTTCACATAAATGAGGTAGAAAACTGCAGAAGAATTTTTAGAGCTATTTTTTATATGTGTTGGTATTCGTCCTCAATGAGCATCCAGAAAAGGTTCAAGTGATACTTCTATGTACTTGAGATTTAGAGTATGGTCTTTACAGATGTCTGTTAGTTCCTCTTCCTCACTGAGACAATGTGCTAGTTGTTTGATGGATCATGAATAAGTGGATTTATCGGCCAGTCGTAACTTTCAACACATATTTGGGAAATTGTGCTTAATGCTCTTATCTAGGCTTCTTAAAGTGCTCGTACATCAGTACAGCAATGTCTGCTATTTGTATCAACAGTCTTCGGATACAAATTCAAGTAGCCTTATCTCGCTTTAACATTCCAGATCCTCATATTTTTTGCCAGAGCCATCATTTTGTCTGCAAAAGATAACAGACTTTCATTTCTCCCTTGCAAGCCAGTACTGACTTGTTCAGGTGTTCAAAAGTATCTACCAAGTCACAGATCTTGGCATAATAGGTGTCATCAACTAGTAACTCACAATATTAAATTTCTCTTCAAGGGTAAAGAAGGTAAACATTTCCTCCTTCAAATCATGTATACTCAAGATAACACCTCTCCCCTTGATAACCATCTGACTTCTGTGTGGAGGATAAGGGCATCATGAGAAGACTATTTTACACAGAGTCTAGTCCGTATCCCTGAGTTTTGGCAACCGGTGCTTCACGGTGCAAAAACCAATGTGTTGTAATTAAGTGTGAGTCTTCGTTTTTCGTTAATGATACAAAACCTTTTACTGACTCTGCCACTGAAGGAGCACCATTCGTGCAAATTCCTACACGTGATTTCCATGTCAGACCAACATTTGCAAGTAGTCACTCACTGCAAAAAATATATCTTTTCCTGAAATTTGCACTAGTTTCCTGCAGCATAAGAATTGTTCTAGTGTTTTGTTATCAGGAATATACTGGATGAACAATGGTAACTGAGCTGTTCTCCAAAGACTGCTGATTCATCAACTCGCAAAGCATATTTGTTTCATTTACAAGTTCACAGACACTTTTTATTGCCCGCCTTTGCCAAGGCGGAACGATAATGTTTTTGCCCGTCTCTCTCTCTCTCTCTCTCTCTCTCTCTCTCTCTCTCTCTCGTTGTATGTGTGTTCGAGTTGATGTACGTCCGATGTGTGTCTGTGTTGTATGTGTAGGGCTTGTGTGCAGGAACTGAGTTGAGATTTTTGTGGTTGTATGAGTGGGGAGTTGATAGAGGGGGTGGGGCTTCGAAGAGTTATCTTTGGTCTGATAAGAGTGTCAGTGGATGTGTTGTGCCGTTGACATCTGTTAGTGTAGTGCATGTAATGTATATCCATCCTCTGCCTGGAGGGCTGTGACTAGATCCACGTGTATGCCTTGCGCTCGTGATGCGTAGCGACCAAACGGGGCAGATGTATCGTGTCTGCGGCCCAGGGTTGCTTTTGATGTCTCCGGCTACTGTGCTATGTAGTGAAATGACCACCGGATGGTCATTTCGCTTAGTGTAGGGGGTGGCTGCCCCCACGTAGGAGACGGTGCCCCGCCAGGTTGGACCAGGATCCTCCTCGCAGGATGTAGTGCAGGATGAGGAGGTGCTTTTCTTATACTGCTTCTCAGCACAGAACAGCAGCGCCACCATGGGAAGGCTCCTCTTCACTCGGAGTATACTTGCTAACTTTACAACTTTGTAGTGTTGTACAAAAGACTGTCCAGAAAAACATAGTGCTACTAGGGCTAGTCAAGAAGAGGTGCATTGTAAAGGATGTAGAACCCCATCATTGTCTTTTTCTGCTGCCGAGGTGGGTGAAATATATGTCAAAAGAATGTAAATCGCCGCCAAGTTTAGCTGAAAGAAATATAGTCTTGATCGACTCTTCCATACCCTACCCAGCCTTTCCTCGCTTCACCCCCACTCTTCCCGACTCCACCCTCTCGTCCCCAGACTTCCCCAACACTCATTACACACACACACACACACACACACACACACACACACACACACACACACACACACACACACACACTGTAGCACCAGTCGAGCAGGGCAGTACTCCCGAGGTGGATGGAAAGCTGATGACAGGGAGTGCTGGAGTTCCCGTTTCATCAGCCCTTAGGACTAGTTCCTGACCATTCCCCTTTGCTGAACTTTTTCAGTGTCTCATTTACACAGAGAGTAGGCCAGCATGCTCTCCAGTACAAATTTCTCTAACTATCTACACCAAACTACATGCACAGTACACACTACACTTCCTATTCAAAATTCAACAAAAATGGCGTCTTTTAATCTAGCCTCGGAGTCCCCAGGGGGGGGGACCATAAATGCCCCCACCGTCCGCCCCTCTCCCGGTGACGACTCGAGGTGCCTGGAACCACTGTCTGACTCTCTTCTTCTTCATTTCTGCAACATTCGCGGCCTTTCCTCTAACTTTCGCTCTGTTGAGCACCACTTCTCCTCCTCTAAACCTCACCTTCTTTTTCTAACGGACACTCAGCTGTCTGAGGCAACTGACAGCAAACCCTTTTCTGTATTCTCCTACTTTCTCTATACTCATTTCAAAGCCAAAGGTGGCTGTTGTGTATACATACGCAACGACTTATCTTGCTCTCGTGTTCCTGAACGTGATTCTTCTGAATTCTCCACACTCTGGCTTCGGCTTTCCTGTCATTCTCTGACTAAATATATCTGTGCTGTTTACTTATCTCCTAATTCTACTGACTATCAAAAATTCTTCGACTATCTTACTTCTACGATGGAACACATTCTGTCCATTTCTCCTTTCTCTGAAATCTCCATTCTTGGAGATTTCAATGTTCACCACCACCTTTGGCCCTCCTCTCCTTTCACGGATCCACCTGGTGAACAAGCCTACATCTTTTCTATCCTTAATGACCTAGAGCAGCTTGTACAGCACCCTACCCATATCCCTGACCGCCTTGGAGAGAGCTCCAACATACTTGACCTCTTCCTCACAACTAATCCTTCTGCTTACTCTGTTAATCTTTTCTCTCCGTTGGGCTCCTCCGATCACAACCTTATTACCTTAACCTGTCCTATCACTCCGGTACGGCCTGTGGACCCTCCAGGGAAACGTCGTCTGTGGCATTTTGGAGCCGGGGACTAGGAGGCCATCAGGCAGTACTTCTTTGATTTTCCATGGAATGATTATTGCTTCCATGGCCGTGAGCCATCTGAGTGTGCCTTGCGCATTACGGAGGTTATTCTCTCGGGCATGGAAGCATACATTCCTTTCTCATATCCTTTGACTAACGCAAGAAAGCCTTGGTTTAATCACACTTGTTCTAATGCTGTCCACAACAAGGAGAAGGCCTACAAAAGGTACCGGAGCCAACCCACCCCTGAATCACATCATCTTTACGTTTCTGCCCGGAATCGTGCTAAGTCTGTTCTTCGCTCTACTAAAAATAATTTCATCCATACTAAATGCTCTCAACTCTCCAACTCGAATTCTTCCCGCTCCTTCTGGCACCTTGCCAAAAATCTTTCTAACAACTTTACCTCATCATCCTTCCCTCCTCTTTTCTACTCTGATGGTTCTGTAGCTATTTCTTCTACTGATAAAGCAGATCTCTTCGCACAGACTTTCTCCTCCAATTCCACCTTAGACGATTCCGGTGCTGTTCCTCCATCACTTCCCCCTTCTGACTTCCTCATGGCTGACATTAAAATTTCTTCATTGGATGCATTTTCTGCCATCACTGGCCTCAGTACTAACAAGGCATATGGGCCTGATGGGGTCCCTCCTGTTGTTCTCAAGAACTGTGCTTCTGTGCTTACACCCTGCCTAGGCAAACTCTTTCGCCTTTGTCTGTCAACTTGTACCTTTCCTTCTTGCTGGAAGTTTGCTCTCATTCAGCCAGTCCCAAAGAAGGGTGACCACTCCCAACCCTCCAACTATCGTCCAATTGCTTTAACGTCCTCTGTTTCAAAAGTTTTCGAGTCAATTCTTAATAGAAAAATTTTAAGGCATCTTTCCTATCACAACCTTCTTTCCGATCATCAGTATGGGTTCCGTCAGGGACCCTCCACTGGCGATCTTCTCACCTACCTTTCAGACTCCTCGTCATCCTCCTTTCGGGACTTTGACGAAAGCTTTGCCATTGCACTTGACATCTCAAAGGCTTTCGATCGAGTCTGGCATAAATCTTTAATTTCCAAACTGCCCTCCTACGGTTTCTATCCTTCTATTTGTGGCTTCATCGCTAGCTTCCTTTCTGGTGGTTCTATAGCCGCTGTTGTAGACGGCCATCGTTCTTCTCCTAGATCTATCAACAGTGGTGTTCCTCAGGGCTCTGTCCTATCACCAACTCTCTTCCTTTTATTCATCAATGACCTTCTAAGCTGTACATCTAACCCTATCCACTCATACGCTGATGACTCCACCCTTCACCTTTCCATTCGGTTCCCGCAACGCCCATCTCAACAGTTACTTCAACAAACAAGGGATGAGGCTATGGCACACCTAATGTCTGACTTGGCTCGTATCTCTGACTGGGGTAAAAATAATATGGTCGTCTTTAATGCATCTAAGACTCAGTTCTTACACCTATCAACCCGACAAAATCTTCCACAGGTATACCCACTAATGTTTAATAATATTCAGCTTAATCCTGCATCATCCTTGAACATGCTTGGGGTTTCATTTACTCGTGACTTATCTTGGAAAGATCATATTACATCTCTTGTAAAATCTGCTTCCAAGAGATTGGGTGTGCTAAGCCGACTCCGCTCTTTCTTTACCCCTGCACAATTGTTGACTCTATACAGGGGTTTTATCCGCCCCTGTGTGGAGTACAACTCTCATGTGTGGGGAGGCTCCCCACATACAGCTCTTCTCAATAGGGTGGAGTCAAAGGCTTTTCGTCTCATTAACTCTCCTCCTCTTACTGACTCCCTTCAACCTCTGTCTCTTCGCCGCACTGTTGCATCTTTATTTCTTTTCTATCGCTACTTTAATGGTCACTGCTCCTCTGAACTGTCTGCGTGCATTCCTCCACCTCTACGACGGGCGCGTAGCACCCGTCTGGCAGCAAACTCTCATCCCTTTTCTGTCCAACTCTCTAATGCAAGAGTTAACCGTTACTCCCAGTCTTTCATTTATGCATCAGGTCAGCTCTGGAACTGTCTCCCTCTGTCTGTATTTCCTGCAGCCTATGATCTCCAGTCTTTCAAACGCAGTGTGTCCAGGCATCTCAAAATGATCGGATCTTGATTTTGGCTCTCTATTGTATTTTGTTTTTCTTTTGGAGGGAACTGTTACTGCTGGCTCATGGCCTTTGGTTCCTTCTTCCTCGCATAAAAACACACACACACACACACATATATATATATATATCCATCTATCATCCAATCCTACACTGCCCCATTAGGAGCGTATGAGCCCGGGGCTAGGCAGTGGTCCTGACATTTAAGATGAGAGTGACCACCTGTAACTTGCAATACTTTGGTGATAGAAACTCCGTGTACAAACAGCTAGATAAGGAGTTTATTACAAGCTCACAGTAAAATAGTCTGCCCGTCTCGGCTGCCTGCTATGAACTGATGCAATAACGCCTTCCTCAGGCGTGGGAAAGCGTGCTGACCTAGCAAGTTTAGTGGGGGCATGTATGCATTGGGGGGGGAGACATATATACATCGGGGGTAGACATATTGTGGAGGGGGTACACTACTCCCCTGGGTAGCTGAGATGGTGTCTCCTGACACCAGGAATTAAATGGTGTTTGATTATAGTAGTAAGGCAGGACCGGGGAGGTTTGTACAAGGGATAAGCACGATACAGGGGCAGTAGGGGAGACATGGCCATGTTGAGGGGAGGGAATTAGAAGGATATATACATATAAGATATACAAGGATTAAGACATAATGGGAATTACACAATAAGAGTTTGATACACGATAAACAAGGAGTAGATATGAGAGTTCTATTGTTATTCTTCCTTCATTTTTTTTTTTTTTTGTAATTTCTGTAGGATACACTGTCACTCAGTAATGCATTAAAGAAATACCATCAATTTCTAGTAGGCAGAGGTCTGTTCACAGTTTGGTTAATTGTTAGATGGCAATGATAGTCACTGAATGTGACGGCACTAAGTACTGGGAGTTTCTACGTCGTGTGTAGGGCGTACTATGCCTGTAGTGACTCTGATTTCCTGGAGTCGACATTCCATTTGTCTGACACAACAATGCACTGTACATATGATGAGGAGAAAACCTATGAAAGCGATAACCACAGGGGGAAACACAACTGTTGGATGAACCCATGAACGGCTGAAGGCCAGAGAAAATTGATCCATAATGAAATCACTGTCATTGAGGAAGGTGAGCATGCGCAAGTTAGGGGAGGTGATGGTAATGTTGGCAGATGGTAGGGTTGAAGGCATGTCAAGTGGTTGAAAGATGTCATAGGAGTGATTACGGACAGCTTGGTGATAGCGAGTGGAGTAAGTGATGACGGACTCTGATTTGACGGTACAATAGTCAGGTGCTTTGTAGAGACCACTAGCGGGGACGGATCGAACCGAAGAACCAGGACACATGATTGTGACAGAGATGGGAACAGCAAAGAAGAAGTACTGGACATGGTTGAGGTGAGCATGGTGGACCGGGAGGTCAGGAGCTGGGACAAAAGAACAGGCCGAGTAGATGGAATGGTTGCAAACTAAAGCAGACTCACAGGGTGTAGCACTGTTAGGGAAGATAGCGAAAAGGTGGGCAGCACAGAGACGAGAGGTCGGAGTAAGGGAGGATCATTGCTGGAGGTCTGTGGAAGGAAGGCAACGGAAAGATGATCATGGGAGAGGAGGAAATATTCTGAAGGAACAGATACCAGTAACAAGGAGTTGTTGAGGCGGAAAGGGAAGGGAATGATGTGGAAAAGGTTAAAGGTTATGGCAGAACGGAGAGGAATATGGACGACGACGTATGTGGTGAGAAGAGTGGCTTCGAGAACAGGATAATAATATTCAAGGGAGGAGTAGGGGAGGACTGGGGAGAGACCGAAGGTGGAGTGAGCCCATTCCAGGACAGAACGGAGAGCTGAGACAGGTACTAAGTCGGCAGTGACACGTCCATTGATAGCATCGACCAGGATACGAACCAAGGCAGAGACTTGAGACAAGAGAGAGTCAATGGCTAGTTGGAGATTATCCTTGTTGAGTTTGAGATAGAAAAACTGAGAGATAACGTTGAGATCTGAAAGGTGGCGTTGTAAGATATTGGTGAAATTGTTTAGAGTGGACGTGACTTCATTGAGTTGGGTTGTGAGCTTCTGTAACATAGTGTGTTGGATTTTAATGACTCGGCGTTGTGATTCTAGGGCTGAAGCTAAATGAGTGAGATCAGATTTGAAGTCAGAAATGTCACGGGCTGTAGCAATGCCAAACAAGCCACTCAGAATCTCACCGCCAAAGTTGAAGAGACCTCGTTTCACACGAGAATGACCCACGGGTGTCTGAATGGAAAATCTGTCATTGAGCTCAGTGAATGTTACTTATGTATTGCAATTGCCAGGAGAGTGGGAGGAAAAGGTTATAGAGATACTCATTCGGGTTGTGTGTCCCCATGAGGGCCGTGAGATGGATCCTGATTCCGTGGAGCTGGTGCACGTAGGCAGGTAGGGCAATGGCTACGTCGGCCAGGGGCGCAAGATCGTAGCGCAAGGAGACCTCGCCTCCTGAGCCGACCAAGGCCCCGGGACGTACTCCACCATCGTCCTGACCTGACCCAGACCCCAGGAGGGTCAGCACTGCCAGCAGGGAGATCGCTAACATCGTACCCTAGAAAATCAGGGTAGAGTTAATGGGAGAGGTCGTGAAGAGGTTGATGGGCAGAGCGCAGTTTGGACCGATATTGATTGGTTGATGGATGAGCAAGTGGAGGTGGAGAGGAAGGAGACTGAGGGATAGGTGGAGACAAGGTAGACGGAGGGATGTGAGGAGGGGAAGAGGGGGCAGGAGGTTGGTTAAGTGACTCTTCCAACACGAGGCCACGGGGTGCTCACTTTAAGTCATCGACGTGGACCCATCTGGTGTCCCTAGTGGACAGGTCCTGGAGGTGAAATTTGTTGCCTTGTTGAGTGAGGACGCGGTGGGGCCCTGTAAATTTGTCATCCAACTTGGAAGAACGCATATGGGAATGAGCAAAGACAAGATCGCCTACATTGATAGTGATAGGAGAGGCGGACATATGTTGGCGCTGCAGCATGTCCTCCTGAGAGGAAGCCAAAGTGGATTGGACATACTGGTGGATTGTCTGGAAGTTGGCCAATTTTAGTTTAACATAATCATCCATGTTGTAGATGGGTTCTGACTTTGAGGATAAGAGAGAGTATGGGAGGTCCTTGTCAAAACCAAAGAGGACGAAGAAGGGAGATTCAGCAATGGATGCATTGATGGAACTATTGATGGAGGATGCCACTTGGGGAATCCAGTCATCCCAGGACGAACTATGGGAGCCTAGATGTCTTAGGCACTAAGATTTTTCGGTTGTGGCGTTCTACAAGGCCATTGGAAGCCGGATGGTTAGGCACGACATTGCACTTACTGATATGAAAGCGGCGACAGATCTCATCTAGAAGGCTATTGTTGAACTCCGTACCGTTGTCAGTAAGAATGGTATGAGGAGTACTGAACGGGCAAATGACGTGATCTACAAAGGCACGTGCAACGCTCCTCGCGGTCTTGTCGGAGAAGGGTACGAGGACACAGTAGCGGGAGAAGTGGTCAACCGCTACGAACAAGTACTCAGCGCCAGATTCTGTGAGAGGTAGTTTTAAGAGATCGATTGAGACAGTTTCCCATGGTCGGGACGGGATTGGGTATTGTAAGAGAGGTGCTGGTAAGCCGGTTGATCCTTTGTGGCGGTGGCAGGAGAGGCAAGAGTCACAGTGGGCATTGATATCACGGCGCATGGTTGGCCAATAGTATTTGAGACGTGCTTGGCTCAAGCATCGGTCTTTACCTGGATGGGAAGCTTGAGGAGTATTATGAACAATATGAAGAACCTTTGGTATCAGGGCAGTGGGGACAACAATTTGGCGTACTTCGCGATGGGGCATATCTTTGCCTGTTAGCAGTGTTTTCCTGTACAAGAGATCATCATCTAGCATGAACTCATCTAGTGATACTGGCAGAGTAGGTAAGGTCGAGGCATCGCCAGATTCTAGGAAATAAATGACTTTGGACCACATGGGGTCTTGGCGCTGAAAGTTTCGAACAACTTCTGACGTTAGTGTAATGTTTTCAGTTACTTCAGGCTGCAGTGATGTTATAGCTGCTGCTACGTGACGTGAGAGTGTGTCTGCAACTACATTCAACTTGCCTGGTACATATTGAAAAGTGGAATTAAAGTCCTGGATGATGACAGACCATCTAGCTAACCTACCTGTTAGGTTGCGGTTCTTGAACAAATCACATAGTGGAAGGTGGTCTGTGTGGATATGCACTGGATAACCATAGACTATATCTCTGAAATGTTTCAAGGACCAGATTACCGCTAGCGCTTCGAGATCTGTGACACTGTAGTTGCGTTCAGCGGTTGTAAGGGTGTGACTAGCATATGCTATTACGCACTTCCTTGATGCTTCATCGAGTTGCATCAAAACGGCACCAAGCCCAGTGCCTGAGGCGTCTGTGCAGAGAAGGAAGGGTGTGGTATAATCAGGGAACGCTAGAACAGGGGCATTTACAAGAGCTGTCTTTAGCTTTTGGAAAGTCTGTGACTGGTCGTTAGTCCAAACAAAGGGCACATTCTTCTTGAGTAAGTGGGTCAGAGGAGCGGCGATCTTTGCATAATCCCGTACGAAGCGACGATAATAGCCACTGAGGCCCAGGAAACTTCGTACAGCTTCGGTAGTGGTAGGTTCTGGGAAGTTAATAATCACCTTAGTTTTATCCTCATTAGTATGAATGCCTTGTGCATCTACGACATGGCCTAGGAATTTGATTTTCTTTCGCAGGAAGTCACATTTACTGAGATTGATTTTCAGGCCTGCGAGCTGGAGGCATTCAAAGACCTCCTGGAGTTTGGTAAAATGATCAGGGATGGATTTACTCACAACAATGATATCATCTAGGTAAGCAAAAAGAGAGTGTCCCATCATACCGCTGAAGACTGAATGGATAAGTTGCATGAACATGGAAGGAGCATTTCTCAGACCAAAAGGGAGTCTCTTAAACTGAAAATGTCCAGAAGGGGTGCTAAAGGCTGTAACTGGGCGAGAGGATTCTTCCATTTCGACATGCCAGTACCCACTGAGGAGGTCTAAAGATGAAAAGACTACGTTATTTTCACCAAGGGATTCTAGCAAATCAGTGAGGACGGGTAACGGGAAACGGTCTGGAACGGTGACAGAATTGACCTTACGATAGTCGATTACTAGTCGAAAGTTGCCGTCCTTCTTTGGTACTAAGAAAAGTGGGCTATTTCATGGACTGACGGAGGGTTCAATAATTTCTTGGTCTAACATGTTCTGTACCATTCGATCTGTCTGCTTTCTCTGGCTGTGAGGAAATCGATACGCTGGTATGTAAATCGGCTGAGTTCCTGGTAGTAGTTCAATCGTATGTTTGACAAGGTCTGTTCTACCCATTGGTTCACCGGGTAAGGCAACCACGTTTCTGTACGAGGTCAGAAGGTCAAGGAGTTGAGGCGTATTTTCTGGGAAATCTGTGCAAGTGAGATGTGAGATCGGGTGAATATGTCGGCGCAGATCCCGTAGAGTTAATAGTACATACACCGATTGGCGTACTATCTTCAGTCTGAATAGTAGGAATTGAGGAATCCTGGCACACCTTTACGGCTGCTGGGTATACTTGGAAGTCTCCAATCTTTACACCACTTTTAAGTTTTAGTGGAGCATTTGTGACATTGAGCAAGTACAGGTAGCATAAACTGTCCTCTAAGGCTGTACACCACGCTGACTCATAAGTCAAGCCATTCACACAACACGTCTCAGGTAGGGTTACTACATCCACTCCTTCTTTCGCACCGGCAACACAAACAGAGACTTTGGTGAACTCATGCGGTAACAAAATTGTGCACGTATTTGTTACTGCACGTTTCGTCTCTGCGTGTTGGAGAAGATCATTCAGACTGTCTGAGGTAGGTAACTGAGACATGTCTGAGTCAGCGATAGTGTTGTCGGGAGAGGAGGTAAGAGCCATGTTCGATGATGTATCAGGAGACATTGAGGAATTTATGTCCTTGCTCGCAGTCAGTAAAGGAATGATCTCTGTATTCTCAGATGATGATAGTGGTGGTTTAGGATGGGTTGGACTTTTTGGTAGTGATAGGGACAGGTAATTGAAGGACTGATTTGATCGTAAGAACAGGACGGGGACATTCCATAGTGTAAACCGGGAATCCAGAAATGTCTATACTACCACAAGCAGGTAATAATGCAATGTAATGTTGTGCCATGGTGGAGAAACCAATAAGGGCATCTGCGGGATACTGGAAGTCATTAGTGACATGAAATTCAATGGGGATAGGGGGCAAATCTCTGTGGAGTTTGACTTCAAGGGTGACTCTTCCCTTAACCTTAAACTCTGAGCCTTCGACACCACATAGGCGAATGTCTGGTGGTTCTAGGAAACTGGTGTGGTTGTGATGTCAATGAATAATTTGTAAGGAATTTTCGGAGATGAGATTTACTATAGATCCTGTGTCCAAGAAGAATGACGTCGGTATGTCATGACTGCTGCCGAGAATGACTAAACCCGAGGATGTTATGGGACCTACATGGCGGATGGGGAGTTGGGTGTCTGGTTCTACGTGATATTGGTCCGATACGGGCGCAGCGCTTCCCCCGACTGTTGGCGGTTGAGGTAACGACATTCCTCAGTGGTGTGAGTCGTGCTTGATTTGTGGTATTTGCAGTGTGGACGACGTGAGCGGAAAGGCGTACGCTGTCTGGTTTGGGAGTGAGGACGTCTGTATGTACGGTCGCAACTGGATGCTCGATGTCCTGGATGACCACAGTACCAGCAAAGAATCGAAGATTGTCTGTTCCGTCAGGCGCTAGATTGATCACGACCTGCGGCAGGGGAGCAATGTGTGGCAGGTCTGCTGCGTGTGGTGGGACGGGAGCGAGATTGGTCTGGGGTAGTGGAGGTGTGACAGACTGAGGAGGCCAAGCGTTGGGTGGTGCCCTGATGCGTGTAGTTCGAACCTGTTCTTTCATGAATGGCTTTAGTGACCTGAATAATTTTATCTCCTGGATTGAAACCGATTTCCAAGGCTAGCTCTTGCAGTTTAAGAGTAAGCCAGTGAAGGAATCTCAGGTAACCAATTAAGTCAGCAAAGTTGGTGAGTGAAAGCATTGGAATGCCATTCTTGTCTTCTAACCATTTCGTGCCTACCAGTAATTGGAGCATCTCGCTACTAGTTGCTTTCATGGCGGCGGCAGCTTCGCGGAGCTTGGCTTATTGTGCTGGGACGCGCAAGTCCTCATCTAGTTGGTTTAGGAGATTAATGAATCCCATGAGAGACGCGGTATTTGAATGCTGGCAACAAAGGCTGATGAGTTCCGTACGAAAATCAGCAAAGGTACGAATGCTATCGAAATGTCCTGCACGGATCACGGATCCGATGTCCGATTTGCCGTGGTGCTAGCGACCTAGGAGGTAGGCTACTTTGAGTGATTCATCGGCGATTTGTCTATTGTGTATTTCTGTTTCGACTTCTCTGAGGAAATCATAGACAGACCAAGTTGGGTCCTGGCTGGTAAATTTGGGACGATTGGCATCGTCGAGATAGATAGACTGTGGAGGGTTGGCCATGGCTGGAAGTGTAGAAGTGGCGGCAGGAGAGGTGTGGGAGAGAGAGAAGGTAGTGGCAGTTAAGGGCGAGCAAGACGGGCTATGAAGGTAGGCAGGAGAGGGAACGACAGGGGAAGGAGTAGAGGAAGAAGAAGGGAGAGTAGAGGCAGGAGTAGAGGAGGAGGTATCTGGATTTACGAGTGTAGGATGGGTAGTAAGTGATTCTGCGGGAAGTGAAACGGGAGTCTCAGGTACAGGGCGGTGGTACTCTTTGCCACTTCGTAAATGAGTGATTGTGTTAGAGTCGGCAGATGGGGTATGAGCAGGTGATGTTTCTGGGTCGAGAGGGCTGGGGTTAAGCGGTTGACGTGGAAAGTACAGCATTTAATGCGGCAATGGAAGATGAAAGGATGAAGATGGATATGTAGGTGGAAATGTATAATATAACAATGAGAGAATGGAATACACGAGGTGTGAAAATGAATGAAGGTGCGGGGATGGATGGTTTAAATAAAATGCGAAGGATGAGATGGAGTATAAATAACGTAGGTGAAGATGAAAACGGGGTAATGGAAATGAGATGGAATATTTACAATAACCAATCTGTAGAGATAATCGAGGATAATCTCTATAGAAAGGAAAGATATACTATAGTTACACAGTAGAGAGTCGAGATGTATGACGTGCAGGGGTGGCTGGGCGTAGCTGGGCTGGGGCGGGGCGGGGCGGGGCGGGGCGGCGGTGGCGGTGGAGAGACATCTGGGCGGAGAGGAGAAGAGACGTCGCGATGAATCACTGGCAGGGAGTGGCGGTCTTAGGAGGCTCCGTAATGCAGACCAGATGCGGGTGACGACGGAGGCCGGTGGTGGGTGGTGAGGGCAGATGTTGGTGCAAGGCAGGTGTAGAGCTGTTGAGTTGCAAATGCAGAGAATGGTGGTGGGCAGGCAGTGGGCAGACAGTGATAAGTGGCACCATGGGGACAGGAGTTATGATGAGTTCGGAACAGGTGCTGGGAACAGGTGCAACAGGTGCGTAGGTCGGCGATGGTGACACGTGCGGTCAGGAACAAGGCGTATGGGTGCGGTTGTTTGAGAGGTGAGCACTGGTGAGAAAAATTGTACACTTGGAAAGCACAGCCAGGTATTACACCACTAGAGGCACTGAGGAGGGGCGAGGCTGGCAGATGTGAGACGTCGTGTATCTTGTGATGTCACTAAATCAGTGGAGGCGGTCAGAATCTGATGGTTCGAAACACCGCTGCTACCAAATGTAACTTGCAATACTTTGGTGATAGAAACTCCGTGTACAAACAGCTAGATAAGGAGTTTATTACAAGCTCACAGTAAAATAGTCTGCCCGTCTCGGCTGCCTGCTATGAACTGATGCAATAACGCCTTCCTCAGGCGTGGGAAAGCGTGCTGACCCAGCAAGTTTAGTGGGGGCATGTATGCACTGGGGGGGGGAGACATATATACATCGGGGGTAGACATATTGTGGAGGGGGCACACACCCTCACTCATCCCTGAGTGGCATTATATGAGTAATCAACTCCAACCACCCTTTGGATATAAACCTTCACCGGTTCAATCGGACTGGAGCGCAATAATTACCCACTAATCCTCCAGGCGCCAAAATTTAGTTATATGGTTACCACCCAGCGTAGTAAATGGTTTGCTGGTGTACAGGAAACCATTTGGCTTGTCACTCAGTGTAAAGCCATCCACAGGCAGAAGGAAGAGGAAAGAATGAAGGAAAGAAAGACAGAAGAGGGAGTGTACAGTCTCCCATAGGCAGAAGGACAAGGAAAGAATGAAGGAAAGAAGGACAGAAGAGGATGGAAGGAAAGAAGGATGGAGGAGAGGAAAGGGCAGACAGCCGAGAGCAGCACTACATCGAGTGAGTGGATGGTGAGCGCCCCCACCTACCACTTCTTATATATATATATATATATATATATATATATATATATATATATATATATATATATATATATATATATATATATATATATATATATCAGAAATAAGTAGACACATACATGGATTACAACATGTAAATGGCTGAACACGGCAAAAAGATCAATAGCACATATGAGTGATTGTGTATAAATCTATCCGCCGATAAAACAGGAATCATTTTAATCTGCCTTTGTAGAGCGAGCTGTAATTTATCTGATGAATTCTTTTGAAAATGTGTGTGTGTGTGTGTGTGTGTGTGTGTGTGTGTGTGTGTGTGTGTGTGTGTGTGTGTGTGTGTGTGTGTGTGTGTGTGTGTGTGTGTGTGTGTGTGTGTCGAGGATCGAGGCTGGTACATACTCGAGTGATGGAGCATAGCAATAGCAAAGCAAGTAATAAAAATAATTTGCATTCTCGTATATCTGAATCAAATGAAAACAATACCTATTGTCTGTCATGATTATGACAAATGAAACTTTAAGTTACCTGTAATACTTTTGTGATAAATTTTATAGTTTTGTAGCAAGTCAGTCTCTGCCTCTGTGTCCAGTCCATATGAGGTCCATTATTTGTAGGAAACAGGCAATGAAACAACTTTTGTCTAAACAACCTTGTTTGTCAGTTATGCACAGTCACTCATAAAAGTTCGTGGGACTATGTTTGTGTATGGGCCTGTGCAGTCCCCACCCCTTTCCAGACGGCGAGCCTGGATAACGACCTGACTACTCACACATCCATCACGGCAGAACTGTGACGTTGATGTAATTCAGTATGAAAGGATTATATTTGTCAATCATGTGTTATCGGTTGTCATAATCCATTACATATTTAATGTGTATGATAAGATATGAAGGTTAGAGCCCCTTCAATGTCTAAGTTTTTATTAGAGAAGTGGGCAGTGACGACGGTAGTGCAGGACGAGATGCATTTGAATCGTTTTGGAAATTTGCTTCGTGTTCACTTGAATGATATTGCAAACCTTTAAGAGCTAAAAGTACACAGTATCTACCATTAACGTTGTTCAGCATATATTCGTCATATCGTATATTCCTCCAAATATCCTAAGAAAAACCAACTTTGAGTATTAGGCAGTAAAACAATGTGAGTAGATCAAGACTCGAAACAATGAGGAGTGAAGCAGTCTGAGTTGGCCAAAGTCGTAATGGAACAGCCCCGAGTCTTAGGCAACAACACTGAAGGAAAAACACGATGCAGGTAAGAAACTGTTCATGTAATAACTACAGGAAACAATTGACTTACTTCAATATTTTCCTGTAGTTATTACGTGAATAGTTTCTTACCTGTTTCGTGTTTTTCCTTCAGTAGTGTTGCCTTTGACTCAGGGCTGTTCCATTACGACTTTGACCAACTCAGACTGCTTCATTGTTCATTGTTTCGAGTTTTAATCTACTTAGAATGATTTATTTTTTATTATCCAGCTTTGGTTTTCATTAAATATTTGGAGGAATATACGGTAAGAGGAAGATATGCTAAACAACGTTAATGGTAGATACTGTGTGCGTTTAGCTCTTAATGGTTTACAATATTATTCATGTGGATACGAAGCAAATTTTCAAAAAGATTCAGATGCATCTCGACCTGCGCTACCGTCGTCACTGCCCACTTCCGTAATAAAAACTTAGACATTGAAGGCGCCCTAACCTTCATATTTTACCATACAACACTGAATATGTAACTGATTTATGACTACTGATAACACATGATTGACAAACATAATCCTTTCATACTTTATTACATCAACGTCACAGTTCTGCCGTGTGTATGTATGTGAGCGTTGTCACGTCGTTACACAGACTCGCCGACCAGAAAGGGGTGGGGACTGCACAGGCCTACACACACACCCGAACCCCCACGAACTTGTATGAGAACATAGGATGAGTCCACATCAAATGTTCGACGTCGCGGGTGGAAGCTCTGCATCACTGTAACCCAGAGGAAATTTCACCTACACCGAGCCGCGTCTAATAGGGCCACTTGTGTGTGCTTCTGACCGTCGTGGCGAATGGACGTGTCTCAGTGAGCTCCGTGCGCAAGCCATAAACAGTGTCTGTATTTGGACCTATATTTGATCTACCATGGCTAAGTCACTCCCAGAACTGCGTCAGATGCAGCGTAACCAGTTAAACAGAATTAATAAGGATGATTTAATAGAAAGTATCCTGGCATCACCTGTCCAAGATGGCGGAGGGCTCCAACCACTCCAGGACGACATACAAACTCTATTGAAGGAGGTAAAAGAGTTGAAGGAGTTTATTAATTCACCTGATAGCCCTATGAACAAAAAACTAAATGATCTTCAGACTCAAGTAGAAAAACAAGCCAACATCATAGCTAAACAACAACGATTCCTAGAGACTCTGGACCGTAAAGAAAGGGAGAGGAATTTGGTCATTCTCGGTGTACCGGAAGAAAACGAACCCCTAGATGACGCAGTGCTGGATAAGGAGAAAATTGATAAAATTTGGTCAGTAGTTGGAGGGGAAGAAGAAGTTGTGTCTTATAAAAGGCTCGGACAGAAGGCAGGAGAAATGAAACGACCTATCCTCGTCATCATGGGAAGTAAAGAATCAAAGGATAAGGTACTGGAGAAGGCAAAATTACTGAAAACATCTGGAAGGCAGTATGAAGCAGTTTACATCAAGCGAGACACCCATCCGAGCGTTCGAGCAGAGTGGAAGCGCCTGCGGGATGTGGAAGCAGCAGAGAAGGCGCGGCCTGAGAACGTCGGGTGTGTGATCCGGCTGGATGTGAGGGAGAGGAAGGTGTATCGAGATTATGCCGTTTTTGACTCGTGGAACCCGCAGCCTTTTTAGGAGGACCGCAGCAATTCCGAGATTTGAAACTTATTTCTTGGAATATAAATGGAGTTACAACAAAGTTGGAGAACCGTAACGTTCAGCGTTTGCTTCAGAAATATGATATTGTGAGCCTGAATGAAGTAAAAACCCCACTAACTGTGTCTTTTCCGGGGTATGTGGGTTATAAAAGTTCGGTGAATGATGCATCACATCGTGGGGGCACTGTTGTCTTAATTAAGAACTGTATAGCTAAAAGTGTAACTCATGTTGATACTAGTATTAAAGACCAAGTGTGGTTACAAATTAGTTTTGCCCCCAGAATATTGTTCGGTTTTTGTTACATTCCCCCTACTGATTCACCCTACTACTCACATACGTCGTTTGCATCTGTACAGGAGAAATTAAAAACCACTTCATTAATTGACTCATTCTGTGTGTTGGGTGATATGAACTCAAGGTTCGGTAGTCTGGTTAAGGACATTCCTAATCTTATTGAATTGCCAACTAATTGTATCTGTTCCTACCCATTATTGCCAGATCCTGTACAACATCCAAATGACAATGCCTATATCTTGTCAACGATATGTATCGACTCACAGTTGTTAGTGGTTAATAACTTAAAGATACATAATTCACATTTCCTTGCTGATAAGACATATCGTAAGGGTAATGATTGGGTTTCAGAATTGGATGTGTGTTTAATGTCACCAAGTATGATTAACAATGTAAGTGATTTTCATGTGTTTAAGACCCATCCATTACCTAGTGATCATGCTCCCATTTCCCTAACTGTGAACTTACCCAGCGTTGATATTGACCAATTAGTGTTCCGATCTGAACATTTGGGTGACCACTCTGTATTGCATAGTAAAGTGTTCAATGATGTAAAGTTATCTAAGAAACCTATCCCTATGCAGAGTGTAGATCCCCAAGTACTTGTAAATAATTTATCTGAACTAAATAATTTGCCTGACGTAAACATGAACATAAATGAATGTGTAACACAAGTAACAGACATATTATATAATTGTGTAGGAAGTGCCAGATGTGTAACCCAAGAGGAGGTAAATGACAATAATGTATCTAGATGGGATAGACTATTGAAGGATAAAGATGATTCAAGAATCTGGAGAGCTGTTGGATGGAAGGGCGAATATGAACCGACAGATGAACTAAGTAAAAGACCTATTAATAAGCCAAGTGATAATGAATTTAAATTGTTTATTGAAAGCTCATTAAACCCCCAAACCAACCAACAGTTGCCCAACATTATAAGTGACGTCACAATACCAATACTGGATGACCCAATAACCGTGGATGAAGTAGTGAGAGAAGCTCAAAATATGAATCCAAATAAGGCATGTGGACTAGATGGTTTGACTCCTGGACTATTCCGAATCTTACCTGTATCATGGCTATTACTGTTGACTACACTATTTAATAATATATTTAATTCGGGTAACTATCCAACTCAGTGGGCGAAAACAAAAATGTTCACAATTTTCGAAAAGGCGATAGGTCATTACCTAAGAATTATAGAGGAATTAGTGTAATGAACAGTATGTCGAAGCTTTATGATATGGTCTTGTGTTCACGTCTGAAACGTTGGTTCGTACCTTATAGAGAGCAAGCTGGTGCACAAGAGAAAAGAGGGTGTATGGACCATGTTGTTTGTTTAAGATTATTGTGCGATTTAGCAAAGAGAAAAAAGTTCAAACTGTATGTGACTTTCATAGATTTTTCTCAAGCCTATGACCTTGTCCCAAGAGAAGTTTTATTTAGAGTTTTACGTAGGTTAGGTTGTGGTGCGGTGATGTTAGCGGCCCTGGTTGCTGTGTACTCAGTTACACAGAGCATTATTGGCTCCGTTTTGGTCACAGTATCTTTAGGAGTGCGCCAAGGATCGCCAACATCATGCCTACTCTTTATAATTTTTGTAAATGATTTAATAAAAATGATTAAGAACGGATCAGGAGTAGACGGATTTTTATCGTGGGTACACACCCTAGTGTTAATGGACGACACTGTACTTCTAGCCACAACACGAGAAAATATGGTATCAAAGATTAACATTCTCCAAGATTATTGTTCTCAATACGGCATGAAAATAAATGAATCAAAAACTAAATTTTTTGTGATTAACGGAAATAAAGACGACGGTGAACCAATAGATGTCGGTAGTTTATCAGTGAAGTGGTGTGATAAATATGTGTATTTGGGTTGTTTGTTTACTGCTGATGGTTTGGTATCCTCTGCCGTAAAACTACATGCTGTCTCAAAGATGCCACATGTCCTTAAATTTGTGAACTTTATAAAGAAAAATATTGATATCCCATTCATGGTAAAACGACGAGTGTTCGAAGCAGCGTTAATGTCATCACTGTTATATGGTTGTGAGTCGTGGCTCACCGCGGACCTCAAGCCTATAATTAAATTGTATAATTGGTGCCTGAAAGAATTACTTGGTGTACGAAAATCAACTTGTAATGATGTTTGCTGTATTGAAGCAGGATTTCCATCTTTACAACAATTAGTAAAATATAAGCAACATACATTCTTTAATAAGATATGGCAATCGAGGTCCGAGATGGGTGACGATCCGCTCATGTTTGCAATAAATACGACACTGAATTATAACATAGTAACATCAAGATTACTTAGAAATTATAAAAATGACCAAGTGACAAGTTTAGAACAATGTAGACAAAACCTTATTGTATCAATTATGGAAAGTGAATCATCTCGACGAGTGACGTACAAAAATATAAACCCTAATTTTTTGTTGCACCGTGTATATACAGAGAGAAACTCAGTGAATGAAAAACACAGATTATCGTTCACCCGCTTCCGAATCAGTGGTCATAGTTTGGCCTGTGAAACAGGTCGTTGGGACAGAAGGGGGCGAGGCAGACTACCTCTGGCTGAACGGTTGTGCCAGTGTGGTCAGGTGCAAACTGAGTCTCATGTAGTACAACATTGTACACTCACACAGCACATTAGGACACAATATGACTTTACCACGATTGATGACTTGTTTTCCGGTCGTTTTACACCCGAAGTAGAATGTAAAATAATTCATGACATTTTATCTGAATATGACTTGTAATAATTATAATGTAGGAGTACATTACTTAAGTACTGAATATGAATAGCCAAACATATTGAGTATAAGACTATTATCATGATTTTATGTGCATAAATAAGGGATAGTTGTGTACACATAAGAATAGAAGAAGCCGAATGCTAGTGATACTTATATTTATGATTATCTTAGAATATGATACTTATATTGGACTGCAGTTTTTTTGTAAGAAAATTACTTATTTTATACTTTGTTCAAATGATTTTGTATACTATATGATTTTTGTAAAACAAACTCTGTAATTGCTGTGGTCAATAAACTATCTATCTATCTATCTATCTATCTATGGGTTAGAGTGATGCAAGCATTCGGTGTTGACAAGTTTCACATTGTGCCGTCATTCATATTAACCCATGTGATAAATAGGATGGGGCTTTCATTAGAGAAAAATTATTAATTTAATAAACAGACGCATACAACTGTCATATAGAGATAGATAAATTATATATATTAGATAGGTAGATAGGACAGATAGATAGACACTGAGAGAGATTTCATTCATTCGTTCATCATCCAATCCTACGTTGCCCCATAAGGAGCGTAGAAGCCCGGGGCTAGACAAGTTGGTCATGACATTTAAGATAAGAGTGACCAGCCTCACTCATCCCTGAGTGGCATTACGTAAGCGACACACCCCAATCACCCCTTGGATATAAACCTTCACCGGCTCAATATGACTGGAGCACCCTAATTACCCACTAAACCACCAGGTGCCAAAATTTGGTTATATGGTTACCACCCAGCAGAGTAAATGGTTTCTTGGTGTACAGGAAACCATTTGGCGTATCATTCAGTGTAGAGTCACCCACAGGCGAAAGGAAAAGGAATGAATGAAGGAAAGAAAGACAGAAGAGGGAGTGTAGAGTCACCCGTAGGCAAAAGGACGAGGAAAGAATGAAGGAAAGACAGAAAAGGATGGAAGAAAAGAGGGATGGAGGAGAGAAAAGGGCAGACACCCGAGAGCAGCATTACTGTGTGCACTGAGTGAATGGATGGTGAACGCCCCCACCTAGATATAGATATTCTTCCCGCTCCTTCTAACACCATGCCAAAACCTTTCTAATATCTTTACTTCATCACACTTTCCTCCCCTTTTCTGTTCTGAAGGCTCTGTAGCTGTTTCTTCTACTGATAAAGTAGAACTCTTCGCTCAGACTTTCTCCTCCAGTTCCACCTGAGACGATTCCAGCGCTGTTCCCCCATTAACTCTCCCCTCTGGCTTTCTCACGGCTGACATTAGAATATCTTGGATATATACGTTTTCTCCCATCATTGTCTTTCATATTAAGAAGGCATAAGGACCTCATGAGGTCCCTGCTGTTGTCCACAAGAGCTGTGCTTCTGCTATAACACCTTGACTAGGTACATTCTTTTCTTTTTTCTGTCACCTACTTTTCGGGACTTTGGCAAAAGCTTTGCCATTGCATTTGACATGTTAACGTCTTTCAGTCGAGTCTGGCATAAATCTTTATTTTCAAAGCTGCACTCTTAGGGTTTCTATCCTTCTACTGGCTTCATCTTTAGTTTCCTTTCTGGTCGTTCTATGGTTGTTGTTGTAGACGGACACCATTTTTCTCCTAGAGGTATCAATAGTGGTGTTCCTCAGAGCTCTGTCCTATCACCAACTCTCTTCCTTTTATTCATCAATGACCTTCCAAGCTGTACATCAAACCTCATCCACTCATTCGCTGATGACTCCATCCTCACTTTTCCATCCGCTTCTCACAGTGTCCATCTCAACAGTTACTTCAACAAACAAGGGATAAGGCTATGGCACACTTGATATCTGATTTGCCTTATACCTCTGATTGGGGTAAAAATAATTGTCATTTGTAATGCAAAAAAAGAAAAATCAGTTTTTACATCTCTCAACCCTGGAGAGGAAAAGTGGGGTCAAAAACGTCTCAGGCAACTGCGCAAAATGTCATTTTTCACATTCATGCGGTCAGCTGGGCCGATACCCGGCGGGTCGGCCTGCAGCAATTCAGTATGGGCCTTGAGTCGATGGTGAGTGGAGATGCTGCTCCGATCCCTCCCATATCCTTGGCGACAGTGAGTTTGCTGGGCACGAAAACGACCCCATCTTACCTTGTAAGTACTTTTTATTTTTTTCATTACCTTGCCAAATTCTCCCTTATAGCACAGGGTAACAGACTTTGGTTTATGATACTCATAGGCAACTCAGCCTGATGTTTGTGCCACGTGATGCAACTTTACATATTGATTTATTCATGGCATCTATTGCATTCCTATTCCCTCTTTTCAATGGTAGCAGTGTTCTTAGATGATATGAGCACATGCATATAGATTTTCGTGCCGATCCCTGTACAGTATATTTAGGTACCCCTACGAAGTTTTGAAAGTTTGAGATGATTTTGAGGGGTAAAAAAAAACTTATTTTATTTCAGTTTCTTTCCAGTTCGGCTCCTATGGGCTCTACAGGGCCAAGACTCCTACCACAAGGACGTCCACCCTTCCCCTCCATACCCTCCAAGAGGCAACCCACTCAGGAAACTTTAAGTTGTTTATACAATTTTTTTCTACTAGTCATCTTTTTGTCACTTATTTTTGTAGAAAAATAGAATAAAATACTAAATATCATGCAATTTTCATAAACTTTTTACCTAGTATTATAGGATCGTTGCTTGAATTTTGGACTAGTGTAAACAAATCTCTGACTGCAACTTTATGAACACTTTATTACTAAAGTTGCTGGACCACATTCGGTACCAGGCTACATTTAAAACATGATTTTGAAGGTTACCTATCCAGGGTTCCATCAAAATCTTCTGCAGAAGTATCTTCTAATTTTCGACGGTACCCAACTGAATCCTGCATCTTTGAACATAACTGTAGCATCATTTTCTCGGTATTTATCTAGGAAGGATCATATTATCACTCTTGTAAAACAAGCTTTCAAGAGATTAGGTGTGCTAAGCTGATTTGTGCCTTCTATACCCCTGCACAGTTGTTGACCTTATCTTATTCTCCCTTGCTTAGAGTACAACTCTCATGTGTAGGGAGGCTCCCCACATACACATTTTCTCAACAGGGTGGAGTCAAAGGCTTTTGGTGTCAGTAGCTCTCCTCCTTTTACTGGTTCCCTTAGCCACTGCCTCTTAGCAGCAATGTTGCTTCTTAATTTCTTTTCCATAGCTACTTCAGTGGTCACTGCTCCTCTTATCTGTCTGCTTGCATCCCTCCACTGCCACAGTGGGCATATAGCATCCGTCTAACAGTAAACTCTCATCCCTTCTCTGTTCAACTCTCGAATGCAAGAGTTAACCATTACCCCCAGTGTTAATACCCTCACATCCAACACAGGTAAATCCAAAGTCCGGGGCAGGTTTACAGATATATATTTACACGAGTACTGCACAGATGTTGCCCCTACAATGCCAGCCCTGTAACTGTCCCACAGAGGCCAGCACACTTCACTCCTTCTTGAAGAAAACACAAGCTCAGCAGAATTTAAAGCAGTGGTTAGACTTGAGCTAAGGCGGAAAAGGCACAATGCCCTTCACTCACTTAGAATACCACACTGACATATTGTTAAAGATGTACATTGCTACTAGTTTAGTTCACAAGTCTAGAAAACTATTGAGTCATAGTTACAATTTTCCCCTCCACTATAGGAAAATTGTGGCTCCTGACACAATGGGGTAATTTGCATATAAGGATCTTAGGTATACTGAGAGCGAAGAAATAAATGAGTAAGATAGTAAGGGTGTAACGGGAAATGGAATACAGTTAGCTCCACACTGTTCTCACTACAGAGGAGCATAATAAGTAAAGGGGCAGAATGCTGCTATGCAAGTAGCTGGATTCAGCAAGAATAAGAAAATACAGTATTTACAGTACATGGCCATGTTAATATTCAGTGAAAAGGTACAACTGTTACTGGATATGAAAATTAGAGGGTAATTAACTAATAATTCAAGTAGCATATGATAATTAGAGTAATTCTATTAGCAGTATAGTCTAGTATTCTTTACTAGTTCACAGTTGAAGTCCATTTTACGGGAGGAGTATTGAAAATCATAATAATACATGGAATAATGGTCACATAATAGTTGATTACACAATATTTGATTACACAAGGACTGTCTGTAAGAACGGTGTCTCATAAGCACTAAATAACTTCCACACTCTTTTTTGTCTGAAATCCATTGTTCTTTATGTTATTTCCTCACTATTCACCGTTTACTGCTATCTCACCATATACTGTTTTCCTTTGTTAGTGTTTTCACATAAAACTGTTTCATTTAATATCCTTTTATCATCATATTACTTAATTTTCATATACTACAGTAATCTGAACTGACAACTTTTTTATTGCAATTATCTTTCCTTCAGTACCAAGTTAATTGATCATTACACCTTCAGCAATCACCGAAGTGTCACTAAGAACTGCCAGTTTCAAGGTCCTGTGGTTGCCACACTAATATTGTCGCAATTCTTATCTTATGCAGTCTTCTTTCCATTCCCTTAACACAGCAGTGAACTACGCTAATAGTAACAAAAAATCTGATGAGAGAAATAGCCACTGGGAGAAACATAAAGACTAGATGTACCCATGAATGGCCAAAGAAAGCTGATTCATGACAAAATCACTTTGATTAACCTCAAAACGCAGGGCTATTTTTAAAGCAGTCATCACCTCTCTTCAGGCAATTTCCTGGAAAATTGCTTGTTTTCAAACCTTCATATCTCAGAAAGTATAGCAACTAGGGAAACGAATTAATGACCATTTTACTTAACAACTCCTCCTCTTCCAAGTGAAAGTATCCTGAAGTCTGTAGGTCGTTGCGTTGATGAGTAATGATGTGAGGAACAGAACTAATTTTCGGAGCGAGAGCAGGATGTGTTCCTGCTTTTGCCCACGGTGCCAACTATGGCTTTGTTCTCAACATCATAACTTCTCCACTAGAAGATAAACTAGACACTGTTGCATCCAAGGCATGCCTTATGGCATTATCACTGAGCCCTTTTCTAGTGTCCTTAGATAGAGGCTTGGCAGGGATGGATGATGCAATTGATTACAGGCGGTACAGATGGAATCAGACAAATAGGACGCTGAAGACATCGTTGTACACCAGACAAAGGCATGGAACACACTGACTCTCATTTATATGCTATGGAAGGACTCCCTCCCTGCCTTTTGGTGCCAAGATTAAATGGCGGCCAGTTCAAATGGTGGCGGGAAGACACTTGCGTGTATAGCTGCTACCCAACGGCCCCGCAAAACCGCCTGCGATGTTTATAGATATTACCCAGTGGATGGGGGTTAAGAAAGTCGAACATGCGTAAGCTGTCAAACATGATGGATAGATTGCCAGAAGGGAGAAGGAATGTCACTTAACCCTTTCACGCACGGTAAGTTTCGGTAAGTTTTCCGGCTCACAATTTTATTCCACCCCCCCTCACTGCCAGCCCCCCCCCCCCACGCACCTATGAAAACATGTATTCTCGCCTAATTTTCACCTCCCAAACATATATATAGTGCCATAAAAACTACATCATCTTATTCGCCGATATTTGTTCTAGCCAATAAGCAAAAAAGAAAACAGAAAAGTACGAACATAATTACATTAGGTGTGAATAAACATTTTGGAACATCAATCTCATTTCCCAACATCATAGCTCGAAGGTTTTCCTCATACCTCTAATTGTTATAACATGTTTAGAAAGAGAATTTCATTAGCTATCTAAAATTTTTAGCAGCATTTTGATACAACTTTTAGTTTTTGAGAAAATAGCCAAAAACTAAAAGTACTTACACACAGGGAAATTATTATTTTTTGTTCATGATGCTTTAGTGAAGAAGTTTTCTCGCAGATGTTATGTTTTTATTTCATCAGTTTATGTAGAATTCCATGGGGTTTCTCATGGTGTTTTCAGATTGTTCATGCACCTCATAGTTTCCGAGTAAATCGCATAAAGCTACATTTCATTCATTGTCACGCAACAGCTTTTATCAGGACTAGCACTGTGCAAATGATTCAATATATTTCTCTATGAACACTCGCTGCACTACAGTATATATGTATATTTCACACAAAACCATACGTAATCTAAAACTGTCTGAGAGCAGTGCAATACATTTCATTCAAGTATGTGGCTGTGTGGCATATTTGATGCCTCTCATTCTTCTGCTGTTTGCAGTAACTCAGGCAATGCACACAATGTATTTTTTTATGAATGTACAGTATATTTCACACGAAACCTGGTAGTTCGTTCTGCCCCTTGCCAGGACCACCAGGGGTGCTAAATGCTGACTTTGTACGCAAGATTGGCCTGCTAGGACGCAGTAAAATTTGACACAAATTGACTGGAAACTTAGTTTTTATGATTTTTTTTCTGCTTTAGAATGCAATTTGCATCTGTGTATTGACCAGGACAAACCCAAAGAACGCGAATTGCATCTTTGTGTGCTGATGAGTTAATGAGTTGGAAGATTTCATATGTGTGGGAATGAGGTGCATAGTGATGATGAGTAGCATAAGCAGCCACATATTTTGATTTAACAGTACAATTATCAGGAGCCTTATACAAACCATTTGCAGAAACCGAATGATACGAGTTCCAGGATAAATGGTACCATCAGAGATTGGGGCACTGAAGGAGAAGTATCGGATATGGTTCAGAGGAGCGTGGTGTGCTGGGAGTTTGAAGGCAGGCACAAACGAACAGACAGATTGTACGGAAAAATTACAAACCAAAGCAGATTCGAAGTGAGCAGCACTACTAGGAAAGATGGTCAAAAAGTAGGCAGCACAAAGTTGAGAAGTAGGTGTAAGAAAAGCACACCTGCTGAGGATGTGAAAGCAACAGAGACATGATCATGAGATAGGAGGAAATACTCTGCGGAAACAGAGGCCTGCTTCAAGGAATTATTGATCATGGGATAAAAGGAAATACTCTGAGGAAACAGAGGCCTACAACAGGGAATTATTGAACAGGAAGGGAAAAGGGATGATGTCAAAGAGATCAAATGTGCCAGAAGAACAGAGAGGGGTATGAACAATTTCTTTAGTGAGGAAAGTGGCCTAAAGTACTGGAAAGCACTGGAAATAAGTCAAAAATAGAGCTAGCCCATTCCAATACAGAACAGAGATCAGAGGTAGGTACTAGGTCTGCAGTGACATGACCATCGACAGCATCAACCAGGATACAAACTAAGGTAACCTGGGAGAAAAGAGAGTACAAGGACATATAGCTCTGAAACAACACTAATTTTTTGGATCTGCTTTTGTAAAATGCCTGTGAAGTTGTTTCATGTGTATGTAATGTCATTTAATTGGGCCGTGATCTTCTGTAGTATAGAGTGTTGAACTTGGATGACTGTTTTGAGACTCAAGGGCATCAGCTTATTCTGCAAAGTCAGATTTTAAACCAGAGAGGCTGCACCAAATAAGCCACTTAGAATTTCTCCTCCAAGATCAAAGGGCCCATGCTTCACCCGACCTACAGATGTTTGGTTGGAGAAAGTATCATTTAAGGAGGAGAATTTCATCCTAACATGTTCGAGTTTCCAGTGATTGGATAAGTAAAGAGGGTACCAGAACATATCTTTTTCATGTTTCTCCTTGATGGCTGACAGATGGGCCTGTATCTCCTCCAGCTGGTATGTGAAATGGGGCAGGGTGATGGCCACAGCGGCCAATAGCTCAAGGTCATAGCACAAGGAGACTACATCTTCCACCACCATTACCTTGCCTCCCACACCAACCAAGGCCCCAGGCCGTACGACACCATTGTCCTCACCCAACCTGGACCCTACTAAGGTCAGCACTGCCAGCAGGTGGACCCAGAACATCCTACCTACAGGTATAAGAAGTTTAAGATGATGATTATGAAGATGATTATGATGGGCATCTGAAGTGACAACTATAGAGGAGGCTTATGTGCAGAGCGCAATTTTGAACAATAATCGTTAACAACAGGGGAGGGTGGCAGTGTCTCAAAATGAGAGGAGGAATCTGAAGGAGCGTCAGAGGAAGGAATGGGAGAAGAAGAAGTATTTTTGGGCTGAGATGAAGACGAGGCATTTCCAAGTGATCCTTTCAACACTATGCCCCTTGGTGCATGCTTAAGGTCATCGGCATGTACCCATTTGGTCTCGGCATTAGACAGATCCTTTATTTCAAATTTGCTGCCATTACGAGAGATGGCACGGAAAGGACACATCAAGTTTTTATACACACTTATGGTCCGAGGCAAAAACTAAATCACCTACTTGAATCAGAGAAATTACCAATATGCCGGGAATCGAACCCGGGACTCTCAGGTGAGAGCCAGGCAGCATATCCTGTGTAAAAAATACAGGTTCTCTCTTCACCTACTTGAATGATGACATTGAAGGTAGCTGTGTGTTGTATACAGACCATTTCTGCGTCTGAGAGGGCCAAATTATCTTGAATGTACTTATGAATTTTCTGAAAAAATGAGAGGTGAACTTTGACATAATCATCGTGATTGTAGACTGGATTTGGCTTGCATTGCAACAAAGAATAAGGTAGCCTCTTGTCAAAGCCATAGATGACAAAGAGTGGAGTTTCACCAAAAAAATTATTCAGTGACCCATTAATTGATGTAGCCACCTGTGGAATCCACTCATCCCAGATGGAACTCCGTTCTCCCACTATATGACGTAGGCTCTCTTAGATTTTCCTATTCTGGTGCTCCAATAGGCCATTAGAGGCTGGATGTTGGGCAACAATATTACACTTACTAATTCCATACGGACAACAAACTTCTTCCAGCACTGAACTGTTGAACTCTAACCCATTATCTGTTAAAATGACTTCTGGTGTTGTGAAAGGGCAAATGTCTGAATTAACAAAGGCATGAGCAACAGTATTAGCAGATTTTTCATCCAGTGGAACCAGTATCACGAATCGGGAGAAAAGACTGAATGTCGCTCATAGATAGACGAAGCCAGATTCCGTACATGGTAGTTTCAAAAGATCAAGGGAGACAGTTTGCCAAGGTCTTGACGGAACAGGGTATTGCAATATGGGTAAGACGACCAGTAGTTCCTTTATTGTGAACACAAGATAGACACGCATCACAGTGAGCTTCTACACCCTTTTGCACAGTGGGCCAATAATATGAAGAACACGCCTGTCGTAAGCTCGTCCTTACCTGGGGTTGATGCATGAGTGATGTCATGCAGTAACTGGAGGGCAGCAGGAATTAACTTCGCGATGAGGTACATCACTCCCTGTGGTACCATATTTTGATAAAGTAACTCATTAAAGAGGAAGAAATCAGACACAGGACTGGTAATTTTGGCAAAGAATCATCACCAGACTCTAGAAAGTACATGACCTGAGACCATAGAGGGTAAACATGCTAGAACCCATGGAGTTTGTCATAAGTGAATGCCAAGTTTACATCACAGCCAGTTGAGACTGTGGCAACATAATGAGAGAGGGCACCTGCCACAACATTTTACTTTCCAGGAACATATTCAAATACTGGATCATAGACATTAACAATAACTACCCAACGTGCATGGCGACTGATAAGATTACATCCTTGAAACAGATTGTAAAGGGGAAGATGGTCTGTCTGGATACGAACAGAGTAACCATAGATGATGTCGCAGAAATATTTTAAGAACCAGACCACGGTGAATGCTTCCCAATGAGTTACACTGTAATTCTTTTCTGCAGAATATAATACACGACTGACAAAGACAATGGCATATTTCCCGTCTTCGGAAACATCTTGCATTAGAACTTCACTGAGGCTGGAAGCATCTGTGCATAGTAGGAAAGGTTTGGAATAATCACGGAACGCTGAGCTTGTGCAAGAGCAGTTTTCAGAGCAGTAAACGTAGTAGCTTGTTCATTTAACCACATAAAAGGCTCGTCTTTCTTCAACAGTCTAGTCATCGGTGCAGGAAAATGGCCGTACATCTTGATGAAACAACAATAGTAGCCACTAAGACCAAGGAAACTATGTACTGCATCTGTGCTGGTAGGAGTAGGAAAGTTGGCCACTGTATTTACCTTGTCATCCGATGTATGTATGCCATGAGCATCAAGGACGTCCTAAGAATTTCAACTTCTTACATAGAAAATGACACTTTTACAGATTGATCTTTAGTCCAGCCTGTTGGAGCCCAGTGAAAACTAGTGCTAATTTCTCTCTGAGTGTTCAGGGACAGAGCACTAGCAATAATTGCATCAAGATAAGCAAAGACTGAGTGGCCAATCTTGTCAGCGAAGCCTGTGAATTAACAGCATGAATTCTGATGGAGCATATCTCAAGCCAAACGGAAGTCTACTGAACTGGTCATGACTGGATGGGGTGCTGAAGGCAGTCATTGGGTGAGACGATTCTTCCATTTCTACTTGCCAATAGCCATTTAAGAGATTCTGGGAGGAGAAAAACAATTGTTTTTTCCCAGGGATTCCAGCAAATCAGCAAGCCCAGGAATTGGGAATCTGTCCGGAACAGTTAGGGCATTGACGCGGCGGTAGTCTATGACAAGGTATAACTCACCACCCTTCTTTGGTACAAAGAATAAGGGACTGTTCCACGGACTGTCTGAATGTTCAGGAACGTTGGAGTTCAACATCTCATTAATAAGATGATCAGCTTTACGTTGACTGTGACGCAAGCGATAGGCAGGGACATAAACGGGCTGAGCACCAGGTTATAATGTACCGTAATAGAATGTTGGATTAAACTTCTTTTGTACACATTCTCACCCGGCAAAGCTACTACTCCTCGGAAATCACGCAGATCAAGCAACTGACTTCAGTAATCAGAATAATAGCCTCGTTTCACATGAAATTCAAGAGTAGTTGGATTGGTATTGTCAGTAGTGAACAACTGTGCACACATCTGCGACAAAGTGGGAAATCTTGGCACACACGCACAGCCACTGGGTATACCAGATAATCACCAATCTCTGTTCAAGTATGCAGCTTAAGTGGGGCATTAGTAATGTTGGCTAGGTACAAATAGCATAAGCCATCGTCTGTCATTGAACACATTGCAGACTCGTAACTCGAGTCCTTAACACAACAGGTGTTGGGCAGTGACACAATTTACGGAACCCAACAATCCTCAGAGCAACCTTACTATACACTGAGGGACAAAACTGTGCACTGTTTTACCACAACAGGGTCTCTTCTTGAGGACTGCATAAGGTCTGGAAACTGACAAAATCGATGGAAAACCTACTAATCCATTCTCATAGAGCTATGGTGTTGGAAATATCTTTGCGAGACAAGAAAATATTAGCTTGGATGAGAAGGAAAACTAAAGCCAAAGACATTTTAGAAGTTATAAAAGAACTGAAATGGAAGTGGGCAGGTCATGAAGCAAGAATAAGGGATAGCCGATGGAGCATGAGGCTGGCTGAGTGGACTCAAAAAGACTGCAAGCATAGCAGAAAAGGGCCAGACAGGAGGTACAGATGAGATACAAAAGTTTGCAGGCAAAACGTGACAGATATTGGCTTAGTCAACGAATAGACGAGTTTCCGGTCAAAAATTTTTTAAAGTAAGATACTTGAGTAGGTAAAAAAATACGCAGAAAATTACTATGTCAACCATTTTTTCCAAAAAAAAAAAATTGTGCAGATACATGAAAAAAAAATAATAGATAAAGTACGGTAGCTGAAAAATCACGTGACTGGAACGGCCTCTGGTTGGTTGTGACGTCACTACCCACACTGAGGCAGCATAGTCGACTTTGTTTACGTTCAGCCTGCATACACCATGCTTAGTTCTGACCTCCAAGAATGCCTAATGACAAGAGGAATAATTGCTAGTGTTTCGTTACAGTGTGTAAGAGCACAGACAAAAGCACACCTAGGAAATTATTCCCCTGTGTACCAGCCAAAGAGAATAAACGAAAGCAGTGGTGCCTGGCTGCTCGTCGGAAGTTCCCAGTGCTAGAATGCCGTCTTTACTGTTGTGAAAATATTATTTTCTTCACCATATACGTTCATGTATACCTTATTACCTGAAATTCGGAAAAAAAGAATGTGCTTAATTTAACTATTAACAGAAAATTAGGATTCAGAGGGAAACATGCTAAGGTTAGTGAGTCTACTTTAGATCGCCAACATGCCTTGACAGACTTCTATTTTGCACAAATGCTGATTTAAAGTGCAAATACATGCATTTGTATGTTAATATTTATACAAAGTAGAAGTCTGCCAAGGCAAGTTGTTGAGCTAAAGGAGAAACACTTCTGCTAATTATAGCATGTTTACGCTGTGAATCCGGATTTTTAAAATAAACACAAAAATTTGACCAGATTTCAGATAATTAGATGTTTATGAACCTATATAGCGATAAAATCTATAACACTTACCAATTAAAAGTGCCGATTCGGTGTTGATTCGGTAAATGATCGCCAATTCGGTATTTCATCGCACCCTCCTGAAGGTACTTTATGGTCAAGTTCATTGTCACTCACTGAAACTGTTCTTTCAGAAAACTAATAATGAAGAGATAGAATATTAACTATTTATGAGCATTGAAATACCACCCGTGACGATGCAGCACAGGAACGTCGCGACCTCCACCTCAAGGGGACACCAGAGAGGGGCTCTGAAGGCGCGTGCAATACCCAGGCAGTAAGGGCCTATGTCCCCTACTACCTTGCACCCTTATTCCCTGCAACAGACACAACCAGGAGTACGCAGTGTGAGGGCATTGCCCTCCAGCCAAACTAGCCCTCGCCAGGTTAGGGGTGGGACTGAATCTTCAGTCCCAGTCGCACCCACTTGACAGCCACTAGCTGCACAATTGTAGAGACGGCCACTAGCTGTGCCTGAGGATGGGCGACAGCCACTAGCCCCGCCTCCTTTCACAGGACCTCAGTGACGGCCACTAGCCCCACCTGTGGACAGGTGACGGCCATCAGCCACACCTCATCTTCAGTCCTGCCAAGAAGTTGGGCCCCGGTGATGGCCATTAGCCGCACCGACAGGAGAGGGATGGCCATTAGCCGCACCGACAGGAGAGGGATGGCCATTAGCCGCACCGACAGGAGAGGGATGGCCATTAGCCACCCTATCCCTGTTGCCCTTGGGACCTCAATGACGGCCACTAGCCACATCAGGGAGAGACCGCCCACCACCCTGTGACTTCCCCCTCAGAGGATGTCACTTGCTCAACCAGCCCTTCCTGTGGCCACGTGGGATGCCCTTCCTGTTCTCCCCACAGAAGCAGCCCCCAGGAGGAACTACCCTGTCTGGAGGAAGTCTGGCAAGGCCCCCTCATGACTCCTGGAGTAAGAGCAGTTCAGCCGGCCCCCAGGCGTGACCACCCATTGCCAGATTCTCAGAGGAAAGGACGTCGTAGCCCACACCTGATGGTGACCCAACCTGAGGGAGACCGCAGTCCTCAGGCTCCCCAGGGCGCCCCTTGAACCCTTGGGTGGGACCTCCCCAGCCCTAAAGGACAATAGCCCACTCTCCAGGGCAGGTGCAGACAAGCGCGCCTGCTATCCATATTTGGTCCCAGTCCTAGGGACCGAATGCCCCACCGAGGCCTTACTAGAGAAAGGCCTCTCTCCATGCCACCCAGCAGCCCACTCCAGATGACGCAGACCCTGAGGACGGTCCTGTGCCCTCTGAGGGAAGGCACACCTGACGGGACCCCTCTCACACCTGGCCGACACCTGTAGGAGCCCAGGACTTCAGCAGCCCTGTGTAAACCCTCCTGTCCCGAGATTATCTTCAGACAGTGTACTCTGGACAGTGTATTGTGTCCCCGTTATTATATAAACCCTCCTGTCCTGTAATTGACTTTGTACCCAGATAGTGCATTGTGTCTTTGTCATATTTGCATTGTACCTGTTTGTTTCTGAATTTGAGGTAATACACGTGTAAGGTTGTTGCCCAGAGTTTGTATACCCTGCTCCTCTCGTAGTGTATTCTATTTCCGGTCTCGAATGAGGATCCCGGCTCCGCAACTAGCGTTCTTAAGACGAGGAGTCGACCTAAAAACACCTAGCATAAGAATCATAATACCAATATAAACTCATACAACTGATACTGTACTTCATACATTAACCACTTTCCACCTCTTGATGTATGAGCACCGTTCAGGAATGGTGTAGCTGTTAGCTACTTCTAGTTGATTTCACCGTAATTTTCTTACCTAACAGGTACCACCCATTTATACCATAAATAGTGTTCCTTCACAACATACCTGAAGAGGGTAGTTTGGATCTATGGTGGCCATGTCGGTAAATATCACAACTATTATCGCTGTTTAGGTATTGTGTGATGGATTGGAGCGTCGTCTGCAGTATGAACACTGACGTCATTGCCAACATGGCGGCTGCGTCCCTCCAGCCGCAAAAGAAATAAAATTACGTCCTGATCAGAGCAAATGATAAATTAAATTAAAAGATACATATACCGTAAGCTTCTAAGTACATGGAAGGGTGCATTGCCATGTTTACCCAGAACCGGCAACACGTCCATTCATGGAAAAGGATGGGGGAGGCCTTTATTCAACAGTGGACTTGCATTGGCTGCTGCTGATGATGATCTATCTATCTATGCATATATTTCTATATCTATCTATCTACCTATCTGTCTATCTATCTATCTACACACACACACACACACACACACACACACACACACACATGCAAGAAAGAAGGAACCAAAGGCCAGGAGCCTGCAAATCGTTCCTTCCAAGAAAAAAACAAAAACAATACAAAAGAGAGCCAAATTCAAAACCCATTCATTTCGAGATGCCTGAACACACTGCGTTTGAAAGACTGGAGATCATAGGAAGTAGGAACTACAGACGGAGTGAGACAGTTCCAGAGTTGACCTGTTGCATAAATAAAAGAGTGGGAGTAACGGTTAACTCTTGCATTAGAGAGTTGGACAGAAAAGAGATGAGAGTTCATTGCTAGACAGGTGCTACGCGCCCGACGTAGAGGTTGGATGCAAGCAGTAAGGGTGGGTGTATCGATACCAAAATATTGATACTTTCGATACCAGCTATTAAGCTCAAGTATCGATCCTGGTGCCTAAGTATCGATATTTCGATTACTAAAGAAAAACGTTCCAATTTGGCAATTTTTAAGATGAAATTAAGTAATTTCAGTATGCAGAGAAATAATTATTCAGTACACTGAAAAGCAGGGATAATATTTTTGCGTCTGGCAGCCCAGTGTCTTTGTCTCCTGCCGTCCCACGTCACCGGGAGTGTGACCTTACTGTATTACAGCCACACCACTGACCTTTTTAGGAGAGTACTGTTACAGCAGTACTGGCACCCCTAGGCTATGTGTAAAAGAATAGCATTAAATTAAGCAAAGGTCGAGGTATCGGTACCGGTAATAGATACCACCGATACTAGCCAAAAAAGTAATCGGTATCGTATATGAAATAGCTTGTATCGCCCACCACTAGCAAGGAGACAGTTCAAAGGAGCAGCGACCATGGAAGTAACGATAGAAAAGAGATAAAGATGCAACAGTATGGCGAAGAGACAGAGGCTGAAGGGAGCCAATAAGAGGAGGAGAGTTAATGAGGCGAAAAGCCTTTGACTCCACCCTATTGAGAAGAGCTGTATGTGGGGAGCCTCCTCACACATGAGAGTTGTACTTTACAGAGGGGGGAATAAAACCCGTGTATAAAGTCAACAACTATGCAGGGGTAAAGAAGAAACAGAGTCGGCTTAGCACACCCAATCTCTTGGAAACAGATTTTAAAAGAGATGCAGTATGATCTTTCCAAGATAAGTCTCAAGTGAATGAAATCCCAAGCATGTTCAAGGATTATGCAGGATTGAGCTGGATATTATTAAACATTAGTGGGTACTCCTGTGGAAGATTGTGTCGGGTTGATAGGTGTAAAAATTGAGTTTATGATGCATTAAAAACAACAAGATTATTTTTACCCCAGTCTGAGATACGAGCCAAGTCAGACATCAGGTGTGCCATAGCCTCATCCCTTGTTTGTTGAAGTAACTGCTGAGATGGACGTTGCAAGAACCGAATGGAAAGGTAAAGGGTAGAATCATCAGCGTACGAATGGATAGGGTTAGATGTACAGCTTAGAAGGTAATTGTTGAATGAAATGAAGAGAGTTGGTGATAGGACAGAACCCTGAGGAACACCACTGTTCATAGATCTAGGAGAAGAACGATGGCCGGCTATAAAACGACCAGAAAGGAAGCTACAGATGAAGGCACAGATAGAAGGATAGAAACTGTAAGAGGGCAGTTTTGGAAACTAAAGATTTATTCCACACTCGATCGAAAGCCTTTGAGATGACAAGTGCAATGGCGAAGCTTTTGCCAAAGTCCCGAAAGGAGGATGACCAGGAGTCTGAAAGGTAGATGATCGCCAGTGGAGCGTCCCTGACGGAACCCATTCTGACGATCAGAAAGAAGGTTGTGGTAGGAATGATGCAACTGGAACCTGGAATTCAATAACGTTATTCTCAGTAAAGCAGGGAAGAGATTAGGTTTACTTTCACATGCAATAATTACTCAAAGCTTCTTGGGAACGAGGACATACTAAAGCAGAGGAAAATGTTCACCACAGTCAAAATGCAAAAGTCGACCTTTATAAGTTATGTCTTTTACTAAACGAGCAACAGATGAACAATCAGGGTACCAAAATGCCAACCCAGAAATGAAGTGTGAAAAGAACAAAACAGAGCTGAAATCTGAAAATTAGTAGTGATTACACGAACAAGCCTAAAAGCTAATTGATGAAAATGGAAAATGACGGTAGAGGCTTTTGTCCTGTAATGGACTGTCTCAGGCTGATGAAGCAGATGACCCATGACTATGGAAAACAATTGTCACTTGCCGTCGACATGGTTCAAATGTCAGTGTTTACAATGACGCGGTGGTTGTTTGAGGGGAAAACTTAATGGAATGAAATCGTTAAATTACAGTGACAGCGTACTTACCAGTGGCAGTGATGGAATATGTTGGATAATATAATATATCGTTAACAGTAATGCTGGCTACAGAGAGGTGTTCATTGCTTGATTATTAATATATCAGTTTTAATTCTGTGTGTGTGTGTGTGTGTGTGTGTGTGTGTGTGTGTGTGTGTGTTCTGACGACTCCTAACTCGAAACTAATATATTTATTGAAAACTTACTCATCAACCTAATAAATGGAAACCACATCTATAAAGAAAAACAAATTATTATTTGCTGACGGTTTTGCTTTCAATGTGCAGCCAAGTTTCTGAAAGCTTCCAAGATTCGTTGAGAGTACCAATGCTTCTATGTTTTCTTTTTCACTGTCACTTTCTACTAACTCATGCTGTCTTTTATGTGGTAATTACGGGTTGAATAATGATGATGATGATGATGATGGCAGATACAGGCATCGCATACAAATACTAAACATCTATACAATTACATATTTGATGAAAAAAATAGAACAAAGTATGATTCTCGTCAATAGTGTCTGCAACAAGGTTGAAACATATAGATCATAAAGAGATTTGACCATAAAAGTACTGACCCCCTGGTTATCAGATGAGGAAAAAAAAAAAAACTTAGGGAAATTATGACTTTATTAAATGCAACTATAAAAATCATTTAAGAAAATGTATAACGATGTATGGATGGCAGAGAGAGAGAGAGAGAGAGAGAGAGAGAGAGAGAGAGAGAGAGAAAGGAACAATGCCCAGGCAATAAATTATATGTAACCCCAGTCCTACATTTTTTATATTTTAATTACATACTTTTATGTACTGCATAGTTGATTACTAGGTAAACCTTAACCATGACACTTTTGAGCGCACTTTTTCTGCAGCTTTATGCCATGTACTGGAGTTACAGCTAAAAGAAAAGATGTAGCCATGGGATTACGTCATTTTAGTGCCTCGACCTTCTTTCGATGGTATTGGGTACATTGCCATCCCGACATCTTCATACATTTTGTGAATGTATATGTACTTGTTTTATTTATTTTTTCAACCTTTGTGTAAGAAACTCAGGTTTTTTTTTTATAAGCTATTCAACCTGAGAGCGTCATAGTGTGGATGGGATTAAAGAAAGGCTCTGAAAACCCGCTTCTAATGAAAAAGACCTTCTTGAGCTGAGTAAAATCATCTGGACAAGAAGCACTGAGAAAGCACAACACCCAAGCCTTGCAAACGGTCAATTAGTGAACTTCTGACCTTCCTTTGTGACCCTAACACTTAGCTGGTTATCCTCAAACTTGAAATGCTTCGTCCTTGCGTGACTAATATTGCCTTCAAACTGGATAAAAAGTGTTTAAGTTGACCTTCTCGTGTAACCTTGATCTTTAACTGAGTATTCTCAAAACTGAATAAATTTTGGCTGACCCTAAGTCGTTTCCCCAGGTATAGCCGAAATGAATCAAAACATTTTTTTTTTTTTATTGAAGGGCCGAAAGTTTCATATTATCCAGTGACCTAATTATTTAACTGGTTCTTCTAGAAATTCAATCATTTCTTCCTTTGCTCAGCTTCAACCACTCTACCCAGTTTTGCCTAAATTAGATTAAAAAAATGCAAAAGTTAACTTATTCCTGACTTTATACCTTTCCCCTTTTGGGGGTAGTATCCATCATGCCTCTGACTCAGTGAAAAATAAAACTTCATTCTCCCTCTCTCTCTCTCTCTCTCTCTCTCTCTCTCTCCCTAAAAGAAAAAAAAAAAAGCTGATCGGTTTTAGAGCTAGATGAGTCTGAGCGTCCCCTACACGATCAATATTATTGCACAATATTCCGTATTGCACAATAATAATAACAGTGTAGGGACAGTATTGAAGAATAACGCAATATATTGAAGACATCAAAAAGAGTTTAATATTTTATTGCGCAAAACGAGTATATTGAGTAGGGTGACGAAAAACATTGTGCAATCTTCTGTCAGAGTGTGCCCTGCCTTCATACCGTCGACATGGCTGGAACGAAAGATGATCGACCATTCCTACTGGAATGCATACAGCAGTACAGGGATTTAACTGCACTGTGTCACGTTAAAAGTAAAGATTACAGTGACAGACAAAAGAAAGACACTGTATATAAATTCTTGGTGAAAAAGTTTAATGAAAAATACCGAGAGGCTACATGAGATGATGTAAAAAAGAAAATCAGTTCACTCAGAACAAACTTTAGAAAGGATCTAATGAAAATTAAAAGTTCACAGAAATCTGGGGCTGGTTTAGATGAGGTTTATCAACCATCGTTATAGAATTATCATAATATGCAGTTTCTGGTAGATCATGAAACGAGTTGCAGAATATGAATCCTACACAAATGTTGTCTGCTAGGAAGACTATAAATGATATATTATTCGAGGGTCAAATGGGAACATTACATCGCCACTCAATTGTTATAAATGGACCAATGAGTAGAGCAAGTACCCCATTAAGAAATACATCTTCTGACCAGTCAAGTAGCCAGTACAGCATCACTGATATAGATTCGGCGAAATGTGATGACAGATAATTCTGTAGTAGGAACATCACTTAGCCATTATTTTTCTTCTTTCACTTAGAAATTGAAGTCTACGAGTGAGTTATAAGGAATAACAATAATTATGCACTAGAGCTACACACGAAAGGATTTCTCTTATTCACTGATGGGAAGGCATTTTCTAAAGTAGGCTACATCTTGTGGTATACTATTGCGATTAATATTTGTTAATGAAAACATATTTTTATCGTCAAATAACATGAGGTTATATTATATTATTTTTCTTTAAACATAAGTATGGCCTAATTATCACAATAACGTGTTCCATTCTCTTAATGCAGTTACATGTTTCGTTGTGTTAGGCTAGACATTTATTTTTCATATATAGATATTGAAACTGTGGTACCTTCTTTTCTTACTTTTATATATCCTTTGAGGCAGTTAATAATAGCTTCGCATGTCTCCATCACGATACAGCTGATCGACTGAGGGGACACTGTACTACCAAATTTCAGATTTTCAAATGTGTTGCAGGCGGTCAGATAGCGTGGTGTTACTGATAGACGCGTGCTTGCGGAGGTACATTCCCGCATCACAGTATTCTTTTTGGAAATATCTGGAGCTACCATCTTCAGTAAATCGTCAAATGCTCCAATGTTTATTCGCACATATTTTTTATAATCCTCTGGTTCACTGACCCTCGTATCCTCTAACAAATTCTCATTGTTATACTCATGTCTTTTCTTGTACCACTCTTTCATCCACCTACGTCTTTTCTTCTCTTTTGTGCAGCTGGCTATTGCAATTCCGATTAAAGCAATGTGAGTGTCAGTCATGATGTCTCCCTCAGATCGTTCGCTAGACTGACAATATTGGGCAATAATATGGAGCCATATAGTGAAGAAGCATATTGAACAATAATACTGAGCCAATATATTGTGTCAATGATATTGATCGTGTAGGGGGCGCTTAAAAAAGAAGAATATGGAGAAACGAGTAAAAGTCAATTATGTTTTGGCATGTTAACATTATGTTTTAGCTACTTTAGATGTTTGAGGTACACAGAGGCATGAGCATCAAGGCTAGTTGGTTAAATAAATTTAATACTGTTGTTACGTGTATACTTACATGTAGTGGCATTAAGAAGATTATTTATTATTATGGTTCAGGAGCGCGTCTGTGTCATCCCTACAGTATGTACAGTGTCTATTGACACTGATAATGAGTCTGACTGTATTCCTTGTAATTTAGCAGCAGCCTTATGTTCTGTCACAGAACTCAAGTTTATGATACAGTTTTTACAACTTGGTGTCAAGTTAATATTGGTGTCCAATTCACTGATGCCTGAGAAGTTTAATTTCCCCCCTTCCTATGGATGCATAGTAATGTTTCTTCATTTTTAACCACGTGAATCCACTTGCTGTGACAACAATCTGACTCTTTCTGACCATGTGAGGCCTCCTTACACTTTTCTCCTCAGATGAATCCTTTTGCTTTTTGCGTTTTGTCTCATTAAGTGAAAATTGTGGCATGGTGTTATAATAACGATAATGATGATGGTGATGATGATGATGATAATAATAATATTAATAATAATAATAATATATCTGTCTATTGCCAGACACCTCACTCGTAAGGGGTGGCCACAAACAAATCGCCTTCACGTGGCCCTGTCCAACGCCATTTCACTGCCCTGCTCCCAGCTCACACCCTCCCTCTCTCGTATACCTCTCCACTCCATCCCTCCATCTCATCCTCGGCCTCCCCCTTCCTCTCCCCCGCTCCACCTCACTCGCATACACTCTCCTCATTAGTCTCTCGCTCTCCATTTCCACATGGCCAAACCTCACTGTATTTCTCCTAACGCTTCCTATCACATCCACATCCACACCACAACGCTCCTTCACATCCTCATTTGTCAGTCTGTCTGTAACTCCACATGCTCCTCTCATGTAGCTCATATCCGTGCGCTTTCTCTCTCTCTCTCTCTCTCTCTCTCTCTCTCTCTCTCTCTCCAACAAGGTCCAAGCTTCACTTTCATACGTTAGGGTTGGTATAACAATACTGTCATGCAGCGACTTTTTAAATTTCATGCTCACTTCCCTGTTTCTCATCATTGCTTTAAAAAAACAGCAACCTTTCTTCCTTGTTGTACCCTTTCAATCACTTCACCCTCTAAACTTCCATCATTACTCATCACACTACTCAAGTACTTAGACGCACTCACATTCTCCATTTCCTCCACGTCCATCCTCATTGTACATTCAGTGGCTTCATTTCTTTCAAAGACCATAACTTTACTCTTCCCAACGTTCACCTTTGGATTCCGTTTCTTACACACTCTCCCAGACTCATTCACCAAGCCTTGCAGTTCCCTATCGTCTTCACTTAACAACACAGTATCATCTGCAAACAACAGTACGGGGAGTTTCCTAACACTGTTCTCCCTTATTAGAGTCGCTCAAAGATCCACCGCCCAACCTTGAACCTTTTTTAGAACCCCATGCATATTCAGATTGAACAGCCATGGAGACATGCCATCCCTGTTTCAGTTCAACATTCAAATAAAAAAATTCACCCACTTCACTATTCACATGCACTGCATCCTTAACCCCTTCATACGTACTCTTCTTGGCATTCAGTAACTTCCCATTTACCCCATATATTCTTAATACCTTCCACAAGCCTTGTCTATCCACCCTGTCATATGCTTTCTCCAAATTCATGAAGGCCACATACAGCTTCTTTCTCTTCTCTAGAAACTATTCCACCAAAGACCTAAGAATGAATATCTGGTCTACACAACCTCCTCTTCCCTTCCTAAAACCTCCCTGTTCTTCTCCAACTAATTCCTCTGTTGTTTCCCTGTCAATAAGTATCCCACCATTTAATAATTAATAATAATTAATAAGAGTAATTGTAATGATATTATTATTATTATTATTATTATTATTATTATTATTATTATCAGCAGCAGCAGCAGCAACAACAACAACCATAAGAACAATATTGCGACAGCTCATTATAAGACAGAATAAGAAAACAAACACCACAAGACCTGAGAGACGAAGCGGGGTCACGAATAAAATTCAGGAGGTCACTCAACCTGCCACTTCCTGTCTACAAAGTCAGCATCATCGCCATCATCATTACCATCATCCCAAGCTCTAACTTCTCTGGACAATGGACAGGCAAGTTCAGTCATCTCCATTTGCACCTCACCTACGGTCCACCTCAGCCATGATAACATGGACCCTAGCATGAAAGCAGTAAATAGTACTATGTCTGGTCATTGTCTTCCCATGAAGATCCATTTTTCATCGCTGAAAATAGTGAATTATTACAAAGGCCACAATCCAAGTGTGCTGCTGAAAGAGACTAGGCTACACCTGTAGGATATGAGAGAGGCAGATCGATTGGACAGGATTCTGTTTGCTTGTCTGGACTTACCGTTACTGTGCACCCCAAGTCAAGCCGTCGAATACTAAAGAATAAAATTCTCTTGCTGTGACTTTATCTCGAGCTTATATTTTAAGTGGCTTTAAAGATTTCGTAACATAGCTTCTTTTGTTGCTGCTGCTGTAGGGTAAACCCGGTCTGTCTGGTCGAGATAACCCATCAACCGCAGGTAAGCAACTGTCCCTGCAGGGCCATCTCGTGCAGTGAAACGATGCCTTGTCATAGCAAAGCATGGAAAGAGGCTGGAGCTTTGGTTTCTGGACGGATGTCGCATTTGTGTTTCCTCATCCAGCTATCAGGGGCACCATAATAGCCAATTGTTTGTGCATATGTCCCAACGGAGGAACGGTCACCTTCGTGTAGACTTTCCTAGAGTGAAAGATGAGTGTGAGGAAAAAGTAGAAGAGTGCATGAAGTAGTTTGAGAGGAGTGAGAGGGTGTTTTTGATAAGAGATATGAATGGAAAAATGGGGAACGTCAGGGAAGATGGGGTAGTTGGTAAGTGAGTCGAATAAATGGAAAGCAATGATTGTGTGTTTGGATGAGCAAGTGAGATCTGTCTAGGACATGAGAACGTAAAGAGGCTGGTGGAGTGAACTGTCCGATCACCATATAATAGTGTCCAGGATAGAGGTGACAAAGCGTTGGGTGAACAGAGGAAGGAATGAAAGGGGGAAGCAGTTCCTGCATGTGGGTAGAGAGGCTGCAGGAGATATAAAAAAAAATAAATAAATAAATACGAGAAACAAGCAGAGAAGCGGATGGGTAGATATAGTTTGGAGCAGATGGGAGAAGTAGAAGGCATGTATAAGATGTTCACAAAAGAAATTTGCACAGCGTGTTGGGTAGTGTGTGCAGTGAAGAGATGTAAGAGGGTACAAGGAACAGCATGGTGGAATGAAAAGGTGAAACGAGCTGTGGCAAAGAAGAAAACATATACTGACTGGATGGGAGTTGTGGAGAGACGGAAAAGAGTGTAATGTGTACAAAAGCGGAGAGAAGTGAAACGACTAGTAAGAGAGTAAGAAGAGAGCGAATGAAAAGTCTGAAAGAATTTGCGAGTGTAACATGGAGGGAATATAAGACATCTTTTTTGAAGGAGGTCAAGAAGGTAAGACAAGGTGATAAGGGATGCAGTAGAAAAGCGAAATATAAAAATGTCAGAATGTTGGTGGGAAAGGAAGGAGAGCAGATGGAGAGAACACTTCAGAGAATTATTGAATATGGAGAGCAAAATTAGCACAAGTAGAATTGGCTGGGGAATATCTGGGAGAAGAAAAGAGAAGAGTAGGAAGGAAGAGACCAGTAGGATGACGATTTAGTAGCAATGAGGAACGCCAAAATGGGTAAAGACCCAGGAATTAATGACTGTATAGCAAAACGTTAAAATATGGGGAGAGTTAGCGATGGAATGGATATCGAAGAAGTGCAGATTGGCCTGGGTAGAAGGTAATGTTCAGGAAGATTGGAAGTCAGATATAACTGATCCCCTATACAAAGGAAGATGGGAAAGAGAAGTGTATGGCATTCATAGGAGTATTTCTCTTCTCAGTGTAATACAAAAAAATCTATGGTAGGTTTCTTATGAACAGTGTTTGGGAAACACCCGATAAATCAGCTGATGAAGGAAAAGGGAGATTTTAGGAAAGGAAGAGGTTACAAAGACAGATATTCTTAAGATGTTTAGTGAAAAAAGAAAAGAAGTATCCAGATAAGGGAATTAAGTTGTATGCTTCCTTCAAGGATCTGGAGAATGTATATGATAGAGTGGATAGACAAGGAATCTGGAAGGTATTAAAAATATGGGTACATTGAGTAGATGAGAAGTCCTTGGATGCTATGTACAGTATGTGTACACGAAGGCGCTACAGCTGCAGTGCGAATGGTTAGTGAACTATAACTTGACACCAACCTGTACATACTGTGTCATAAATTAATTTTCCGTGACAGCACATGAGGCTACTGCTAAGTTATGGGGCAAGGCCAGACTCATTATGTATGATAAATAGTCATACTGCGCATCGCTGTTTGCACAGGATAAGCAAAGGGTCGTAACTCTTGGGATGGCAATTCTTTAGCATTAGTGTTTTCAAACTGACATCATACACTGTTACTGAGAAAAATATTGTATTAGTCCTAAGATAAATAACGAGACAAAGATAACTAATTTTCAAAGTCCAGTAATGGAACCGTCATAGTTCAAGAAACTTCACAGATAAATATAAGTTTCATAATTGTTCTGCTAAAAAGTTGATCGTTCTTAATTTCTGCAGTTGTACGCCACTGGACTGAAAGACATAATCATCAGGAATACAGAGCAGTAGTAAATCTGTGTAGGACGCGTCTTTTGTACACACTTGGCACTTTGCCAGTCATGGCAACAGAGTGACAAATCAAAGGCAGGCTGAAGGAACAGGAAGGGGAGATAAAATTCGTCAATATGCTATGCTAGGTTGAAACCGGTTAACAACCAAAAAATATGTGGGGAAAAACAAGGGGCAGGGGGTTACGACGGATGACGAAAGCCCGAGTTCTGAAGTAGACCGATTGATGATTAAAATGGAAAGCATTCTTCCTTAACACTTTGTGGGTAAATGGGGTCCCTGCGGACCCCACAATGTTTTTAAAATGTTGCCATTAAGCCATTTTTTACTTTCACAGCCTGGCCTCTCATGACTTTTATTGTAGATGGTTATTTTATATCCTCATAAAATTGGAGCAAAAAATCTCTCACGATTAAGGAGTGACATTGCAATAAATGTCAGTGGGGTCCGCCAGGACCCTACCTGGCCTTTCGTGTGACTAATTTTATATATATATATATATATATATATATATATATATATATATATATATATATATATATATTTTTTTTCAGATTATAACCATTAGGACAATGTCAATACCAGTAGCAAAGTTTTATGCCTCAATGGTGGTGGCAGAAGGTGACCAAGAAGAAGAAAATTAATCAGATGGTGATTTATCTGTATCCGACGCTGATGATTATGAAGTGCTTGAACGATCGGGCAGTGAGATTAGTGTGAGTAGTACTGAGTCTCCTGTGAGTGCTGATGATAATTCTGAAAATCCAAGTGGTGGTAGTAATACAAAAGATGCTCATCAAGAGGATAAAACAAGAAACTGTTGTACCAAATTTGAACATTATAGGGATAATTTTATTTTATGATCACGCTAATGTACTTTACACATGAACCTGTTATTATTTTGAGAACCTGTTCCAAGAATACTGACAATCAGACATTCAAATAAGTGTAGAATAGAATCAGTACTACCACACTCAAACTTTAATAAAATTGTGATAAAATGAAAAAAAAATTAAAATAATAATAAAAAAAACAAAAAGGACACTTGGTGGGTTGGTTCCACGTGTCGTGTCCTGGGCAACATACCTACAAAGTTTAGTTGATATAACTTTATGAATTTGGCAGAAATACACCATTAAGGTTTGGGGTCTGCCGGGACCCCATTGGCCTTCCGTGTAACTTGGTAACCCTTTGCCCATAAAGGGTTAAATGCGTTTCACCTGTCATTACTAAAAAACTAGATCAGTAAGTCCCTGACAATCACGTCATATCATCATAGATTCGCTAAATTCGAGAAAAAAAAAGTCTTAGGATTTCACTGTTTACGCACGCTAAGTTAAATGTCAAGCTACCATTCAGAAGCCTCAAGTCAGGGGTAAAATGTTGGTGAAAGTCATTGAGTATAACAGGCCTCTGACGAATTTCTAATAGTTACTCTTTAAATAGTCGTTCTTTTCTTTGAGAGTACGATAGAAAACAGTGATTGATGGCAAGCTCAAAGAAAAAGTTAGCTAATATTTTTCTTGCATAATCCGCGGCAGTCGGAGGCATGTCATGGCAGCTTTGCCCAAATTATTAACAGACATGCCATATTTCCCGAGATACTGCCCACAAAGATTAGATACAATTATGCCCACTTGATTCTGAGATATTTTGGTAACAGATGGACACAGACATATACACAGATGCAAGTAATTACATTACCTGCTTGCTAGGTAGGTGATAATGAAGAGAGCGATCTTAAAATGATTATCACAATGAGAGCAATGGGTAATTTTTGGCATTATCTCTATGGAATTTACTACATAATGTAATGTAATGATGTAATGTGTGTGTATTTTTTAACCATTTGACAGACTGAAGGTCATCAAATACTCTACCTATTCTTATCCATCAATCTGTCTGTCTAATTATCTGTCTATCTATCTACTATATATATATATATATATATATATATATATATATATATATATATATATATATATATATATATATATATATATATATATATATATATACTAGCACGGGTATCTGGCATTGCCTGGGCCTAAAAGACGAACACTTTAATAGTATTTGTTCTAGTTCAATCTTTTTTTTTTTTTCTACTCCAGAAAGACCATGTACTGTACCTCTTATGCTTTTGAAGAGGAATTATAAGAGGTCCAGGAACTTTCTGTTTCAACTTTCGCAGACTAACGCACAATATTTGTGGGCACTTGTTTACTATTACTGGTGACCTCAAATGGCCTTGGACTGATGACCTCGGATTACCTCAGAGGTCAACCTCACATAGTCTATGTCTGAACTGGAGGTCATTTGAGTCTCCATGCCAAAAATTGGATTACTGGGTCCAGTCATTTGAGCGTGTATTACTAGTGACCTCAAATTACCTCTGACCAGTGACCTCAAATGATCTTGGAGGTCAATCTCACATAGCCTATGTCTGAACAGGTCATGTGAGTCTCCCTGCCAAAAATTGGGCTGCTGGGTCAAGTCGTTCGAGCGTGTATTACCGGTGACCTCAAATGACCTCGGAGGTCAACCTCATGTAGCCTATGTTCGAATTAGAGGTCATGTGAGCCTCCATGCCAAAAATTGGGCTGCAAGGGTACCCAGCGTTGCCTGGACCAAAAAGGGAAACACTCTACCGGTGACCTCAAATGACCAGATCTGAATTTTGACCCCCCTATAACCATCCTTGGGTCATCCTGATTCAGAAAATACATGGGTCTGGGGGAATCTGGCCCTTGGTTTGGGAGTGACTGAAGGACAAACAAACAAACAATCAACACCGTTTTTATATAGATAGATACAGATAGATAGATACATAGATAAACAGATAGATAGATAGATACAAGGATAGACGGATAAATAAGCAGATATATAAACAGATAGATGAACAGATAGATAAATTTATATATTCAAGTTGTGTATGTTTGTGTTTGTCTGTGCATTTTTTCGTTTCCCTCATGAGAACAGTCAATAGATATTGACCTAATTCTTTCTGCAACATATCGGAGCAAGGCCAGGGAGTGTCAGAGAAATACTAAACATATTTTTTGGCGGTCGCGCGCGACGCAACAGTGCAAAATTGTCGTAAATCGGGACCCACAAGTATATGTAATAATCTTTTTTTATTTTTACTTTTTAGTCAGAATTAGTCATTGTGTGCTCAATAACGGTATGGAAACAAATATTAGGTGTTTGCAAATATTTTGTGATGGAAATGCTATTTATTAGTCCCGCAAATTTCTGTGTATATATATATATATATATATATATATATATATATATATATATATATATTCATCATCATCATCATCATCTGGACCCCCCCCCCTCCCACCCAAAGGCAGGGTGAGGAGCAGCAATGTCCAGACAGCACAAACCTGCCCAACCCCGGATATGCCAAAAAACATGCACCACATTCTGCAGCTTCACACAACGTATCCAACTGAGCCAATCCGGATGCTGCCATGCTCACAAGGGGTACCAAAATCCCTGATCAAACATTTCTCCTCACAACATTCATCCAGCCAGCTCGATCTACTGTCAGTTCCCTAGCCTCACTGACTTCCAAACCTCTCTTCCTCAAACACTCATCCACCATATCTCTCCACCTTCTCTTTGGCCTATCTCGCCTCCTCCCTTCTTCACATTTGCTCAGGTATACCTTTTTCACCACTCTGTTGTTATCCATTCTTTCCACATGACCATACCATCTCAGGACACTCTCTTCGATTCTGGTGTCCACCGACTTCCTCACTCCACACCTTTCACGAATTGCATTATTTCGTATCCTATCCACCCTCTGTATTCCACATACATTCCTCAACAGTCCTATCTCCACTGCTCTCGCTCTTGACTTTTCATTTTCATGCCACACCATAGTCTCACACCCATATGTTAGAGTTGGCACTAACACTCCCTCATATAAGCCTCGTGCAACTGCAACACTCAAGCCTCTGTTTCTTATCAAGGCCTTCATTGCACCAGCTACTTTTCTTCCTTGTGTCACTTTACTTTCAACTTGTATTGCACATTTTCCTCTCTTTTCTATCACTGTACCCAAGTATTTGAAATCTCTCACCAAATCCAGTTTCTCTCCATTCACTGTAACATCACACTGGGAGTCGCCTTCTCTCTCAGTAACCATCACCTTACTCTTCTCTACATTTACTCTCAAGGCACGACGCTCACAGACATCAGCAAAACTCTGCACTAGCCTACCAAGTTCCTGTCCGGTACTTGCAAGCAGTACTGCATCATCAGCATACAACAAATTTGAGATATTCCATCCATCACCATTCATTACCAACGCCATCCCTCTCTCCATTACTCGTGTTTTCACTTCTCTCATCACCCCATCCATATATATATTGAACAACCATGGGGACATCACACAACCTTGTCGCACGCCCACACCGATCGTGAACCATTCACTTAGATGCCCATTAACCCTTACACATGCTTTGCTACCATCATAAAAACTCCTGACAGCACCTAGCAGCTTACCATCTACACCATGCATATAAATAAAAGAGCCGTGGTGTTTGTTTGTTGATCCTTCAGTCACGCCAAACCAAGGCTCAGAGACCCCGAGACCCAAAAATATTCTGAATCACAGTTACTCAAGGATGATTTTCGGGGAGTCAAAACTCAGGTCTGGGTCATTTGAGATCACCGGTAGATTGTTTGCCTTTTTTTGACCTGGGAAACATCGGGTACCCCTGCAGCCCAATTTTTGGCATGGAGACTCATATGACCTCCAGTTTGGACATAGGCCTCCGTGGTCATTTAAGGTCACTGGTCAGAGATCATTTGAGGTCACCAGTTATACACTCTAGAACAACTGGATCCTGCAGCCCAATTTTTGCCATTTACCCACATGACGTCAAGTTCGGACAAATGCTATGTGAAATTAACTTCGGAGGTCACTTAAAGTCACCGATAAAACACGATCGAACGACTGGACCCAGCAGCCCAAGTTTTGGCATGAAGGCTCACATCACCTCCAGTTAGGACATAGGCTATGTGAGGATGACCTCCGAGGTCATTTGAGGTCACTGGTCAGAGGTCATTTGAGGTCACTGGTCAGAGGTCATTTGAGGTCACTGGTCAGAGGCCATTTGAGGTCACCGGTAATAGCAATCAAGTGCGCACAAATACTGTGCGTTAGTCTCCAAAAGCTGAAGTAGAAAGTTCCTGAACCTCTAATAATCCCTCTTTAAAATCATAAGAGGTACATGGTCTTTCTGGAGTAGTGATCTATAACAAATTCCTAGAATACCTCAACAGACAGCATAAAAACATTCCTTCACACTTGAACCCGAGGATAATAATTAACTTTCTTTTCTTTAGATTTAGTGGTTTCAAAATGCAATGGTAAACTTTTTTTTTTTTCATTTTCCACAAGGCAACCTTTTCAGGTTCGGGCACAAGCTTTTTTAGTTTCAGTCATATCAGATACAGGGTCAGTGCTACAAAGACTCTTATTCACAGAGCTTTTTGTCTGTCATCTACATAGCCTTTTTTTCATTGTTAAGTAACTTTTTTGGGGAAATATTTTCTCAATAATGGTTATAGTGCAAATTTGTTTGATAAACTGGTGAATATTTTCCTGAACAGTAGATACCAACCCAAACAGTGTTCCCCTACAGTGAATAAGGAGGTAGTTTACTAAATTTTGCCATATCTAGGAGGGATTTCAGCGAAAATAGAACAAACTTATGCAAGAGGTTATCAAACTTTTACCCTAGTACTCGTATAGATTTTCGGTTCGTTCACCTCAGCTCTTTCAAAACTGGGTCTTTGTTTCGGCTTAAGGACTCTCTGCCAGTTGATTTGCGTTCGTCGGTAGTTTATTCATTTACCTGCCCTAGTTGCCAAATAGGGTATATTGGGAGTACATTACGTGCTTTCAAAACACACACCGCCGGGGACTTTGATGGATGGTTGCGAAGAATGAAGACGTGTTTCTGAGCTCTCGTCTAGCTGCAGGGTTGCCTCACCGGCTTTAGCTTTGTTTTGTCCGCCACTAGGGCGTTTTTCAATAAAGTTAGGTTAGCTAGACCTTATTTTCCTCCCTGGCCTTAGTAGATATAGTAGGTGTCTATATCTAATTTCTGAGATTGCCTTTGCTTACTCACCTCTGGAGTGTACCCCCCACTGATCGCTCTGGGGTGTGAGTCACACACAGGCGCGTCCTCCCGAGAGTGGTTTGAGAGGGTAATCTCAGCCTAGGTGGGTCTTCCCCAGGTACTTTGCCCCTTGGTCGTTTTTCTCTCTCTTCCCACTTCCCCTTCACGGGGGAAGTGGTAGCTATGATGGACCCCCCTACTGCCTCCCCCTCCTTCAGGGGGGGAGGTAGTCCTGACGACATTCCTACCGTTACTGACTGGTCCCAGACTGACGGACGCCAGACTCGTTCCCCGCTTGACATCCCTGTAAATAACGCGACCTTCGTAACTCTTCATGCTCTAGGTTCCACTCCCCTGTCCAGACTCAATCCCTTCATTGTCAAGAAGGTGATTGACTACTGTGTGGGAGAGGTGGAACAAGAAAATAAACTTGGAAATGGAGACCTCCTGGTTAAGACGTTCAACTCCTCTCAAGTTAAAGACTTGCTAAAGCTGCGTAAGTTTCACTGCCATGATATGGAGGCCAAGATCCCAACATCCATGAATTCCTGCAAGGGTGTTATCACTTGCAGGGATCTCATGGTGATGAGTGAGGAAGAAATCATACAGGAACTTGCTCATCAGGATGTAATTGATGCCAGATTCATCACTCGTTATCAGGAAGGTGTAAGGACGAAGACAGCCACAGTTATCCTCACTTTTGGCAAAGTTTTGCTACCTACAAATGTCAAAGTAGGATATGAAATTGTAAATGTAAGACCGTACATCCTGAATCCCCTTCGTTGTTCAAAATGTCAGCTCTATGGACACCATGAAAAGGCTTGTCGGGCTTCCAACATCGTGTGTGGCAAGTGCGCGGCTGTGGGTCACTCTGCTGACAACTGTACATCCGAGACTGCTGCTTTCACTGCAAGGATGCTCACTCCACTTCATCGAGGGTTTGTCCCAAGTGGAAAGAGGAGAAGGAGGTCTGCACAGTGAAGGCAACTGAGGGCATTTCCTTTTACGATGCAAGGAAGAAGGTGAGGGAGTTGCATGCAACTCCCAAGCCCAATATCTCCTATGCATCGGCGGTTGTGTCCCGTCCCGTGATGTGCACCGTTCAGACACAGACTGACCTTACATTCGCTCCTCGTGCCCCACGCCCTACCTCTCAGTCTAAGCCTCATGTACGTTCCAACTCTCTTACGGATATCCCTGTTGCTACATCATACTCTCAGGCTGCCGCTGCTCCTTCGCAGTCAGTGCGGCCAAAACAGAAGCCTGACAAGTCTGACAAAATTAATTTGACCCCCCTCACTAAGCAGTCACGTCCTCATGTCCTTCCCGCTCCTGGTCCAACGAGGGAGAGAAAAAATAGCTCTTCCTCGGTGGAGTCTGGGAGCCTTATCATTGACGACAATATGGAAGTCTCCATGAACAAGAACCGGGAAAGGTCCCCCGGTAGCCACTTGCCTGGACGCGGGGGGCACAAAAAAACTAAGCATACTGGCCACCCTCGTAAATCTTAAACCGCCGCATTCACTCTATTACAGTGGAATTGTAGAGGTGTCGGGAATAAGTTACACAATATAGCAATCTTACTGTCAATACACAGGCCAGACGTTGTTTGTTTACAGGAGACACGCCTGGAGGATCATCCTGATCCTCCACAGTTCAAACACTATCACTCGTATAGAAGATATGAAGGTCTCGGAGTTGCCATATGCACACACAAATCACACCCACAAGCGGAAGTGATTCTAAATTCTACTCTGGAAGCTGTCACGTGCAGAGTAAAATTTAATAACACGTATCTGTCTATTTGCTCTCTGTACTGTCCTCCACATGGCCCCATTCATAGTGATGCTTTAAATTCACTTTTTGAACATCTCCCTGGCAATAAGTTAGTGTTGGGCGATTTTAATGCCCATCACTATCAATGGAGTAGCTTGAGGATTGATGGTCGTGGGGAGCAAGTAGCCGACCTAATACTAAAGTCCAACCTCTGTCTTCTGAACGATGGTAGAGCGACTCGTGTAGATGATCATACTGGTAACTTTTCGGCCATTGACTTATCTTTGGCCTCCCCTGGTATACATCAAGATTTCTCATGGGACCCTTACGACGACTCCTTGGGAAGTGATCATTTACCCATCTGTCTTTCTTATACACGTGACATCATTTCGGACCCTCCACCTCCAAAATTTAACTATAAGAAAGCAGATTTGGGATCCTTCTCAAGGATCGTCAATTTAGATATATCTGGGGAGACCATAGATGTTAAGGTCAAAAATATAACCCAATCCATATTACATGCAGCTGAGGCTGCTATTCCCAAGACTTCTACAGTTCATGCGAAGCATAGAGCACATTGGTGGACGCCGGATTGCCGACAAGCATTAAGAAAACGCAATAGGAGATACAGGATTTTTGATAGTCAGCCCACTGAGGAAAATTTTATTGCATACAAACAGGCACGGGCTGAGGCAAGGAGAATAATAAGAAGGGCTAAACGTGACTCCTGGCGGTCCTTTGTGTCCACGATGACTCGTACAACACCATTACGTAAAGTCTGGTCCACCATAAGAATATTAAATAATAAAGGCCCATATTTCCCAGTCACCACCTTGCAAGTAAATAATAACATCTATGACGAGCCTGTGGACGTTGCTAACATCCTCGCCAGGAGTTTTTCTCATGTAAGTAGCTCAGCCAATTATGACCCGCGTTTCCAACATCATAAACGCACGGCTGAGCTACGGATATTAGACTTTGCCACAGAAGACGTAAACTCCCCGTACAACCAAGAGTTTACGCTAGATGAACTGCTCCTTGCCCTTAAATCCTGTAAAGACACCAGCCCTGGACCAGACACCATCACGTACGGTATGATCCAGCATCTTAATCAGGACAACCTGATTAAGATGTTAGCATTGTACAAGGAGATTTGGGCGTCTCAAACGTTCCCAAACTCATGGCACTTTGCGCACATCATACCGATACCCAAAGAGGCTGGTCGTCATATGAATCCCACTTCATTTCGTCCTATTGTGTTGACTTCTTGTCTATGTAAGGTCATGGAACGTATGGTTAACAATAGGCTTCTTTTTGTTTTAGAGTCGAAGAATTTGTTAAATGATCAACAATGTGGCTTTCGTAAATACAGACGTTCACTAGATCATTTAATGAATTTGGAGCATTGTATTGCAGAGGCATTTGCCAATAACGAATTCATGATAGGGGTGTTCTTGGACATCCATAAAACCTATGACATGACATGGTGACACGGTATACTAATGAAGCTCTATGCTTATGGTTTAAGAGGAAATTTACCTGTTTTTATTTCAAATTTCTTAAGGGACAGGACTTTCTCTGTCAAATTGCCCCGTAACGTAACATCGGATATATTTATCCAGGAAAACGGGGTGCCGCAGGGAAGTGTGCTTAGTCCTACTTTATTTAGTATTATTAGTATTATGATCAATGATATTCTGTCATCAGCTCCCATCCCAAGGAATCTTAAATACTCGCTCTATGCTGACGATTGTGCAATATGGTACTCTTCCCGTAATGCACAATTTTCGGCTGGGCGGATTCAAGCAGCCCTTGACTCCGTCCACCAATGGGCCTTGCAGTGGGGATTTAAGTTTTCCGTCCGTAAGTGTGCCGCTATAGTCTTCACTAATCGTAATGTACCTACTTTGTGCTTAACTTTGGATAATCAGGCGGTACCTTTTCAAAATTCTGTAAAATTTTTAGGAATACATTTTGATCGTAGAATGAATTTTAAACTTCACGTTAATACTTTGCTTGCTCGTTGTGATAAACCGTTAAATGTCCTCAAGTACCTAGCGGGTACTACATGGTGTGCTGACAGAATATCTTTATTAATGGTGTATAAGTCCCTTATTCGATCGAAGCTAGACTATGGCGCACAGGTGTATGGCTCGGCATCTGATGTCACGCTGAAAGGATTGGATGCGTTGCAGAATAAATGTTTGCGAATGTGTCTTGGAGCTGTCCGGTGTACCCGTGTGGCTCGTATGGAAGTGGAGGCGAATGTGCCTCCCCTCCGTATTCGCCGTGACCACCTGGCCTTGTCCTACGGCGTAAGGACATTAAGGAAAAGCAATATCGGCAATGTGGCCTGTACCCCCCTGCGTCAATACCACCACCTTCTGCGGGGGGTGCGTCGGCCACTTGTCGCTCGCCTCCACTTACTGACTCAGGAGCTTGATGTGGACCCCAGTGACTGTGACAAGTTGGTGCTTAAAAATATAGTGCCTTGGGAGCCACCCGGTTTTACAGTCGATGTTACATGGCTCCCAGCACCAAAGGCCAAGGCGCCGGAGGCGGAGGTCCACCACTTGTTTCGTAACATCATTGTTCGTCACTTGGGGTCCCATCAATTGTACACCGACGGCTCCAAGTCGAGTGAATGTGTGGGTGCAAGTGTGTGGTCGACTGAATGTGCCCTCAGGTATCGGTTGCCGACTCATACATCTGTGTTTACTTCAGAACTCTTTGCTATTGACAAAGCCATAGACTATGCTCTCAATTCTAGGCATGACTCATTTGTCATATTTTCAGATTCAAAATCAGCCCTTCAGGCAATTGCATCTTGCACTACGGACTCTCACGAGATCCAGGGCCGCATCGTTAATAAGTTGCATTCATGCAACAAGTCATTCACGCTGATCTGGGTGCCTGGTCATTGTCGTATCTACGGCAATGAGCAGGCTGACTTACTTGCAAAGTCGGCTGTAGAGCTCGAGGAGACTTGGGACGTTCCTCGTGATCTGCGGTCGAGTCTCTCTCTCGGAAAGAAATCAGTAAATCTTCTGTGGCAAGGTCAGTGGACCAGACTAAATATTCCAACTTGTAAGCCGTACCTGGGCGACTGGGACACTGCCAACCGTCCCAGTCGCCTAGAAGAAAAAATGTTGGCACGGTTACGGCTCAATGCCACCATTTTAACCCACATGAAACCATATATATGGAAAGACGCTTCCCACCGCACTGTGACATCTGTAATGCGGTGTTATCTATCAGTCATATCATCCTGCGCTGTCGGCGATTTATTCGTGAACGTGCTTCACTTATAAATTACTGCGGCGCAGTAGACGTCCCCTTCACCCTTTCCACCATCCTGGGTGATGGGGACATTGTTATGACTGATAAATTGATGGCTTTCTTGAGAGAGACCGGACTGATCAGAGTGATGTGACTTTTTTACTGTGTGGTTATGGTTTTTATGAACAGTAAATATGTATATATTGTAATATTCATTAGGGTTGATAGTTGACATATTTTAAATAGTTCCTCCTCCCACCGATCTATTTCTAATATTGATGTCCCCTACATTAAGCCAAGTTCCTCGCCTGACAGTCACCAGCTGATGAGTGCAAGTGTGCAATCTAGGAAGGTATTGGGCACTTGCAGTCGATGGTGGTCTGCTGGGCGAGGTTCTTCACTTTCTGTACAAATTATGTAAATACATTATATTATCTTGCTTAAGTTATTCTAATTAGGGACGACAGCTGACGTATATGGAAATGTTCCTGACTCGTCTGGTTCCCTTTCATATATTGATGTCCCCTATATTAGGTTGTGCCTCGACTGGACTACCAGGTGATGAGTGCAGGTATGTCATGTAGAAAGGCATTACATATCTGCAGTCGATGGTGTTCTGTTAGTCGAGGTATTTTTACCATTAGTGTAGGTCTAGCTATTTGTCTCTGTAGGATTTAGTATAGGTTAGCGATTTGTCTGTTAGGTGATTAATTTTAGGGTCTTTAGATTAGTTTTTCTTTATAATATAAGGTATAAAAAATATAAAACCAAGAAAAAATACAAAAAAAAATACAAAAAAAAAAAAGATTAAAATTATTATATATATATGTACGTTTGCATGAAAGTGTGTCTGTATGTATGGATGGAAGCGTGTGTGTGTGTGTGTGTGTGTGTGTGTATGTTTGTATATATATATATATATATATATATATATATATATATATATATATATATATATATATATATATATATATGTTTAAATGTATATATATATATATATATATATATATATATATATATATATATATATATATATATATATATATATATATATGACCTTAATAACCAGGGGCTTCGGCCCCAATGGTTGATAGGCCGGAAAAAAAAAAAAAAAAAAAAAAAACGCACCGCCAAACATATGGGTCAGTCTGGCAGAACGGGTCGTAGGTTTCAGGCACCACCGTATTCAGCTGTGAGGGAACATAATGTTCAGTGTGACACTCGTCTTAAAGGTGAATGTGTTAAGATACTTGATACTGTAGCTGCTCCAGTGACAGCATCGAAATCTCTGAGTCCTTCTAGGCTACATTAAACTGCACAAGTCCCAACTTAACATTACTGTATCATCCGCCCCACAAAACACAGCTTAATTCTCTTACCACTGGTGTATTTTTGAAGCACTTTGATATTTACATGTGAGTAATTTGAATAATTTTATCATTTAAGACCACTGAAGATGACATCAGGGAATTGTCGAAATGTCTGGTAATAAAATCCATTATGTTCGTAACGACACTGTGTTTACTCTTCCTGCTGTAGAACAAATAGGATTAGAGTGTTCACCTTTCTGGCCTTGCAGTACCTGGTACCCCTAGTGGTATTTACTGTATGTATTACGAGATGTTTTTGACTCAGTGGGGCACATAGCAATTATTAATTCATTGTGGAAACAAGTAGTAATGGAGAACATCGTAAAACTGCTCAAAAATATATATAAAGAGGAAACTGCTACAGTTTAATTACATAAAGAATCAGAAAAATTAAGGCTGAGAAGGGCGTGAAACAGGAAGATACAATTTCAAACTTATTTACAGAATGCCTAGTAAATATTTTCAGAAAGATACACCGGGGGACCAAAGGAGTACACATAGATCGAAAAAATGTAAACCATTTCTAATTTGCAAATGACGTCCTAATCTCAGAAACAGCAGAGATTCTGCAAGAAATGTTAAATGACCTAAATAGAGGAAGCCTCAAAGGACGGCCAAGGCTGAACTGATGTAAAGCTAATGTTTAATCCAAATACACCAAACAGCGTCATCAGAATTAGCGAAGAAGTTCTTAAAGTCTAGGAGTACATTTACTTGGGGCAATTTAATACTAACACTAACGAAAGACCATGATACCAAAGTAAAAAAAGAAATGCATTACTTTTAGATGGAAAGCTATCAGTTAACATAGAGACATCATGAAAAGTAGCTTGCCTGCATGTATGAAACGAAAAGTATATAACGAATGAACAATCCCAGCTATAATGTACGGTTGTGAGACCTAGAAACTGACAAAATTGATGGAAAATCAACTAATCCATTCTCAAAGAACAATGGAAAGGTCAATGATGGGAATAAATTTAAGGACAGGAAAAGAACAACTTAGGTGAGAGAGCAGACTAAAGTCAAAAACAATATAGGAATGAAGGTGGGCAGGTCATGTAGCAAGAATAAGGGATAACTGATGGAACAAGAGGCTGATTGAGTGGATTCCAAGAGATTGTAACTGTAGCAGAAAAAGGCCAGACAGTAGTTGGAGAGATAAGATTAAAAAAAGTTTGCAAGCAAAGCTTGGCAGATATTGGCTCAGTCAAGGAATTCGTGGAGAAGGTTGGGGGAGCCCGTTCAGCAGTGGAATTGCAATGGCCAGTGATGGTATCTGTTTATCTCTCTCTCTCTCTCTCTCTCTCTCTCTCTCTATTTATATATATATATATATATATATATATGTTTATATTTATATATTTATATTTATATATATATATATATATATATATACATATACTGTATATCCATCCATCCATCATCCAGTCCTACGTTGCCCCATGATGAGCGTAAGAGCCCGGGGCTAGGCAGTTGGTCCTGACATTTAAGATGAGAGTGATCAGCTTCACTCATCCTTGAGTGGCATTAAGTGACGAATAAACCCAACCACTCCTGGGATATAAACCTTCACCGATTCAATCCGACTGGAGCGCAATAATTACCCACTAAACCACCAGGCGCCAATATTTGGTTATATGGTTACCACTCAGCGTAGCAAATGATTTCCTGGTGAACAGGAAATCATTTGGCTTGTCACTCAGTGTAGAATCACCCATAGGCAGAAGGAAGAAGAAAGAATGAAGGAAAGGAAGAAGAGGGAGTGTAAAGTCACCCGCAGGCAGAATGACAATGAAAGAATAATATATATATATATATATATATATATATATATATATATATATATATATATATATATATATATATATATATATATATATATATATATATATATATGTATATAAACTACTGAAATTGTCATTGTATGTTGTACAAGTTTTATAGCCGGCCATACCGGAGCACCCAGGAGGCTAAAAGTTGGAATACAAGGGTAACTCAGCATGGAGAAGAACATGGGTATGGTGGCGCTGGCCTCCGACGCCATTTTGACTCCGCTACTGTTATGACTTTGAGGCTGCAATGGCCAGAACTGCCTGAGGCCTAGTTTGTGGTTAGCCACTGAGGTCATTTTCAAATTTATCATTAGATCTTTCTATTTTCCATTTATTTCTGATACAGTAGCTTGAGCAAGTGTGTCTGTGTTCACGTAGTGGCAACGATTTCTGCAGTCTACCATTTCCGATGAAAGCAGAGTGCTCAGCAGCCATCCCTCATGGAGTGCAGTGCTCAGCATTCGTCCCTCGTGGAGCATTATTCCATCGTTATTGTGCCATAATTGATTTACATTCTTAGCATTGAACAGAAGTGCCATTGGTTAGGGCTTTAACTTCAGAATCATTGGTAATGACTTTAACTTCAGAAAAACCTCTACACCTTTTGCTCCCATGTCTGGTGTCCCTCTGGGCTGCACTTGGATATAAGACTTTCAGCTTCTGTGCTCTAGATCTTTCTACACTTCTAAGATTCTCTAAATGCTCTGGACCTTTCTAAACTTATTTTTCTGTATTTTTTTATGTAGCAATTTTTTTTTCTGATGTACTAATCACATCTATCTAGGTATTTCTTTTTTATGCAATTCGTATTGTGAAATACAAATGCATGATCCGGACATTTCTTCATTCATTTTCATAGAGTCAGCATCAAATATTTTCACTTTTTCTCAAAACACACATAGAAATCCAAGGCTTACTTCCTACATTTTTGCAATATAGTTTCACCTTTCAAGGTCATCCATTCAACATGCCACCAAAAATGTCCAACCTCTCATGCTGCTCTTCCAGAAGGCAACCTTCCACTCTTCTGGAAGAGACAGAAGAACGCCAAAATCGCCTGGAAGACCTCCGTGCACGAACACCTTCAAGGAGAGCATCTGAAACTGCAGAGCAACATCACAGCCGTCTTGAAAAACTTCGAACACAGAGAGCATCAGAGACCCCAGAGCAACACAACAACCGCATTGAAGGCCTTTGCTCACGAGCTGCAACAAGAAGAGAAACTGAAACACCAGAGAAGCATCAGGACTATCTCGATGGCCTTCGTACAAAAAGGCAGCTGAGACGCCAGATCAGTATGAGGTACAGCTTGAGGGTGTTTGCCACGAGCAACAACAAGGATAGCAATTCAGGCAGAGGAAGAAAGGGAGAGTGAGCTATGGCAACGTCATCTGCATCAGTCAGTTCGATCAGCATGTCATCGTACTCCAGCAGCTGACGTACTATTTGATGTACTCAGTATCCCCGGGTGCTGCTTTCAATCATCAATCATCTCTTGATTATGCTATCGCAGCACAAACTGGCTCGATGTTTTAGTGGTGTGGGAAGTGTGGAGCACTGAAATAGGAAAAGAAAACTGAAGGTACAGTATGTGCTGCTCCCATGGCTATTTTTTTTTTTTTTTTTTTTTTTTTTTTTTTTTTGCCCACAGTCACTTACCCTTCAGAACCTTTTAAAAATCTGCTAAAGGGAGAAACAGCAAATAGCTGCCACTTTCTCGATAACACGCAAATACAACAGCTGTTTTCAAATGACGAGTTTTGAAGCTGACAATGAAGTCACTGAGCATGGCCACATGCCAACTTTCAAGGTTCAAGGGCAGGTCTGTCACACAATCAGTAGTCTTCCTATGGCCGGTAAGGAGCCCAATTTTCTCCAAATTTACTTCACTGGAGACCACTAGGACCAGGTAAAATGACGGGGTCAGGAAATCCCTGGAACCAGGTTCCCCATCATCTACTCCCTTCAAGACATGCTCCACCAAAACAACCATCTAGTCTACAGCTGCAAGTATGCATTTGAAAACCCTACAGGAAGGGAGTTTGACATAGTCGTCAACCTTGACAAAGTACCTGCAGGGGAACATCACTGTCGTTTCAATACTCCTGTTGTTTCTGAGGTGGCAGCTGTCATTTTTGGATACAAGATGGGGTAACGTTACATTGTTATCAGACACAGAAACAATGTACATGAGAGGATCAGTGCATCTAACAGGGCTTATGACGGACTTCATTCCATTTATCCACTTATCCACTCATCTACACCAGACTTGATGACGGCTACTGGCAAATCTACAAGCAAGGTTCAGATGGCAATCCAACAAACAAAAAGGTGACAGTTATGGACTTTTATGCCTACCATTTAATGCTACAGCCAGGATCTGTAGACCATTTCTTTTGCGAGCAAGACCTTTTTCATCAGTACTTGGTAGACATGTTTGCCAAGATCAAGAGTGAAAGGCTTCCTTACACTGTCAGTTATCAGAAAGAGCTTAGGGTAGATGACTATGAGCACCTTCGAGATTCCATCAATAACGATGTTGCCCATGGCCATGAGCTTGGAAAGATGGTAATTCTTCCCTCGACTTTTACAGGTGGACCAAGGTACATGCATGAGAAGACACTAGATGCTCTGACATACGGAAGACACTATGGCCACCCTGACCTCATCATCACTCTCACCTGTAATCCAAAGCGGCCTGACATCACTGCTAAGCTACTGCCAGAACAAGCCTTCAATAACCGCCATGACATTTTTGCCAGAGTCTTCAGACAGAAGGTTGCCAAGCTAATGGATCTCCTCACCAAGCACCACATCTTCGGTTCCACAAGATGTTACATGTACTCGAATTAATGGCAAAAGTGTGGCCTGCCTCATGCCCACATTCTTCTCTAGCTACAGGAGAAAATCCATCAAGCCCAGATCGACTCTTTTATCAGCACCAAACTCCCCAGCCCACAAAAAGATCCTGAGCTACACGAGATTTTCAAGATCCAGATGGTCCATGGACTTTGTATTTGCTTCGCTTGTAACTCTCCATGCATGCAGGATGGGAAATGCATGAAGAAGCATCCCAAGCAGGCCTTAAAGGAGATTCAGACCGGCCACGATGGCTATACTCTACAAATCTCGCAGATCAGAAAGTGGAGGGTCGACAGCCAAGATCAATGTCCGACTCCGTGGCCAATATCAAGTAGTCGAGATTAACAACTAGTTGATCATTCCTTACTGTCCTTTGCTCTCTTGCACCCTTAATGCACACATCAACATCGAATTCTGCAGCTCTTTTAAATCCATCAGATATGTTTGCAAATATGTCAAGAAGCAGTCGGACATGGCAGTCTTCAATCTCAAGGAAATCGGCGGAGATGACGTCAGGCAGTACCAGACCGGACACTACTTCAGCATCATTGAAGCAGTATGGAGAATCCTTGGATTCCCTATACATGAACGCCACCCAGCCACTGAACGCATTGCAGTTCACTTGGAGAACGAACAGAGTGTTTACTTCACAGCACGGAATGCTGCACAGATGACACAGGAGCCATCCAAAGAGACAACATTCACAGCCTTTTTCAAGCTCTGTCGTGAAGATGTCTTCACTCGGACTCTCTTTTACAGAAAGGTACGATGTTACTGTGGTAGCATCGTACCTTTCTGTAAAAGTACATGTACTTGGAATTCCAGTGGCCGAATGTACAAAGACGAGAGGCAGGTAAGGTGGTCGAGGGTCATCCAGGCACCAAGTCTTCTGATGTTCTAGGAAGGGTATACAGCATCCATCCAAACCAGTTTGAGTGCTTCTTCTTGCATATGCTTTTCTTTGAGGTCAGGAGTCCGAAGTCTTTCCAAGATCTCTGCACCATTGCTGGCGATCTTTGTCCAGCTTACAGGGAAGCTTGCGAGAAGAGAGGGCTGTTGAAACCTAACACTCACTGGGACATGAGCCTCCAAGATACATTGGTTTCTCAGGTCCCACACCAGCTCAGAAGTTACTTTGCAGCCATGCATCACAACTGTGACCTTTCTTCCCCTCCAGCACTATGGATGAATCACCATGAAAGCCTCTCCGGAGACATCCTCCAATGTCATCGACAGCAGAACTGAAACATATCCTTGGATTTTGACAACACCATTGTCAATCAGGCTTTTTATCATAATCGAGGATTTTATGCTCTCACTGGGTAGAAAGACTCTTGATTTTGGTCTCCCTAAACCAGACAGAAGACAAGCGACCAATTCAATTTCGATTCTTAGAGAACCACCTACAACACCACAGAACCTGCTCAATCCGTTGCTGAGAATAAACCCAAGCTGGTGGATGACTATAAGGCAGCATACAACAGAATCATTGACAGTGCAAAGAAAAACTGTAAGGGTCTCTTCTTCCTCGGTGCTCCAGGAGGAACAAGAAAAACTTTCGTCATTAACCTCTTTTTTGCAACTGTCCGACAGAACAACTGCATCGCACTTGCAGTAGCCTCCTATGGAACTTCTACTACTCTCCTCACTGGTGGAAGGACTGCACACTCCGTTTTCAAACTACCCCTCATTCTGTCCTTTCCTAAAGTTCCAACCTGCAACATAAACATATCCAAAGGCACAGCCCTTGCTGAAGTTCTGAAGCAGTGCAGGTTGATTGTCTTAGATGAGTACACCATGTCACACAAAGCCGCTTTCGAAGCATTAGACAAAACTTTCCAAGATATTCGCAGAAACAAGTCCCTCATGGGAGGTGTAAGTTTTGTTACAGCTGGACACTTCAGGAAAATTCTACCTGTTGTTCCTTGAGGAACTCGAGTTGATGAGATACATGCATGTGTCAAATCCACCTATCTCTATCCCAACCTACAGCACCACTTCTGGGACCACAAATGGCTCTGTGAAAGAGCGATGCTTGCCTCAAAGAATGATCCTGTGGGACAGATGAACTCGTTACACCTACAGTAGATACCTGGACCAGTTCAGCTCTACATGTCAACCGATAGTGTATACCTCTTAGGCAGTCCAGTATCCTGTCCAATTTGTCAACTACTAGAACTGCCTAGTGTACCGTGCACCAGAAGGGAAGACCCAAAATATTGTTTATCCTGAAGTTTTGACATCTTGAGATATGTACCATTATTCGTGTCATCACTTTTGTTGTTGTGAGAATTAATAAATTTGATTGTTTGTAGAAAAATAGAAGTTTTACATTATGTGAGAGAAGCGAGCCCTCTCCGGGCGCTAACTGGCTCCTGTCTGTATATATATATATATATATATATATATATATATATATATATATATATATATATATATATATATATATATATATATATATATATATATATAGGCCTATATACAAAACTATCTATCTATCTATCTATTGCCAGACGCCTCAATCCCTTTTGGGGTGGCCACAAACAAATCGCCTCCAAGTCGCCCTGTCCCCCGCCATTTCACTCCCCTGCTCCCAGCTCGCACCGCCTCTCTCATATACCTCTCCACCCCATCCCTCCATCTCATCCTCGGCCTCCCCCTCCCTCTTTCCCCCTCCACCTCACTCACATACACTCTCTTAGTCAGTCTTTCACCCTCCATCCTCTCCACATGGCCAAACCACCTCAGTGTGTTCCTCATAACGCTTCCTATCACATCCACATCAGCACCACAACGCTCCTTTATATCCTCATTCGTCAGCCTGTCTCTCCATGTGACTCCACAGGCTCCTCTTAAATAACTCATTTCCACTGCTCTCACTCTTGACTTGTGTCCTTCCAACAACGTCCAAGCTTCACTTCCGTATGTTAGAGTTGGTATCACAATACTGTCATGTAGTAACTTTTTCACTTCCATGCTCACTTCCCTGTTTCTTATCACTGCTTTCAAGGAACCAGCAACCTTTCTTCCCTGCTGTACCCTTTCAAGCACTTCACCCTCCAAACCTCCATCCTTACTCATCACACTACCCAAGTACTTAAACATACTCACATCTTCCAATTCCTCACCATCCAAGCTCGCTGTACATTCACTGACTTCACCTCTCTCAAAGACCATCACTTTACTCTTCCCTACATTCACCTTTAGATTCCGTTTCTTACACACTCTCCCAAACTCATCCACCAAGCCTTGCAGCTCTCCTTCGTCTTCACTCAACAACACAGTATCATCTGCAAACAACAATACAGGGAGTTTCCAAACACTATCCTCTCTCACCATGGCCACTCCAACATCCACTACCCTACCTTGTACCTCTTTTATTACCCCATCCATGTACAGATTAAACAACCATGGAGACATGACACATCCCTGTTTCAACCCAACCTTCAAAGAGAAAAATTCACTTAGTTCACCATCCACACGCACTGCATCCTTCGCACCATCGTACATACTCTTCACAGCATTCAGCAACTTTCCATCTACTCCATATATTCTTAACACTTTCCACAATCCTTGTCTATCCACCCTGTCATATGCTTTCTCCAAATCCATGAATGCTGCATACAACTTCTTTCCCTTCTCTAGAAATTTTTCCACTAAAGATCTGAGAATGAATATCTGATCTACACAACCTCTTCCCTTCCTAAAGCCTCCCTGTTCTTCTCCAACTAATTTCTCTGTTCTTTCTCTAACTCTGTCAATAAGTATCCTATCATACACTTTTCCTATTATACTAAGAAGACAGATGCCCCTATGGTTACCACACACTTCTTTTTCCCCTTTTCCTTTGTACAAGGGAATAATTATACCTGACTTCCAATCCTCCGGGACTCTACCTTCCTCCCAGGCCAATCTGCACATCTTCCACATCCATTCTACTACTATCTCTCCCCCATGCTTCAGCATTTCACCACACACTCCATCAATTCCTGGGGTTTTCCCGATTTAACTTTCTTCATTGCTTCCACAACTTCTATCCTACTGATTTCTTCCTGTCTTCTCACCTCCCTCCTTCTCCCAGCCATTCCCCAGCCACTTATACTCCCATTACTTCCATCCTCTACGTTCAACAATTCCTTAAAGTGTTCTCTCCATCTGCTCACTTTTTCTCCCTTCTCCACTAGTAATCTACCATTTTTATCTTTCACTCCCCTGCTAACTTCACTTCCACCCTGTCTTGCTCTTTTCACCTCTCTCCAGAACATTTTCTTACAGTCCCTCCACTTTACACTCAAATTTCTTCCAAATTCCTCATCCACTCTCTTCTTACTCTCTCTTGCTAATCTTTTCACCTCTCTCTTCCTTTCTACATATAACTCTCTCTTCCGCCTCTCAACCTCTTCCACGCCCCTATTTCTCATCCATTCATTGTATGCTTTCTTCTTTTGTGCCACAGCCTGTTTCACCTCTTCAGTCCACCATATATATATATATATATATATATATATATATATATATATATATATATAATATCGGGTACCTTTATGTGAAGCTACAGAACATGGTGAATGTTTTTGACGTATGTGATAGATCCAGGATTCCAGGGGCTTGAATGAAGAGTGAATGGAAGCGTGGCCCATTGGATTGGGCAAATTTGGGCTGTCTGAACATCGCTACTCCTCATTCTGCCCTAAAGTGGGAAAGGAGGTCCGGATGATGATGATGATGATGATGATGATGATGATATATAGATAGGTAGATAGATAGATAAATAGTTAGATATAGATTTAGATATAGATATATAAATAGATAGATAGATATACATCAATCATTTCCTGTGGCACCCCACGGGATGCATAGGGCCTCGATGAACTCTCTCCACCAACATTTGTCTCTTGCCATCTCCTTCAGGTCCCACCAACACTCCTCTTCTGCTTCTCTTTTCATTGTCCTCAACCAGTTTTCCCACAGCCTACCTCTGCCTCTTCCTCGAGCAGTCCACACTGGCACATCCTGTATTTTTTTTTTTTTTTTTTTTTTTTGGCTTAATGGCCATCACCCTCTATTCGGGGTATTAGGCCAGCTGAGTTTGATGGTAGTAGTACTGTCACTCTCTCACCGCGCACACCGCCGATCTAGGGGGCCAGCCGAGGCGGGAGCATATGATACAATGCTCTAAGATCGGCTAGACGCACCTCCTCCCCTCTGACAATCACCACAGGTCTTATGTTCTCACCCTGATCGTTATCCCGGAGCAGATCGTAGAGGGTGGTATACAGTATGTTGTCGCTCTGAGCTGGTATGATTGGATGTGAGCGCTGAGAGCCAGAAGGTATCTATAGGAGGCTACGTCTAGCAGATCCTTAAGGTCGATGATAGGAGGGCAAAATGGGGTGCCCTCCTCTGTCTGGGGAGGAGGGGACTCCCCGACTTCCTCCTCGGCCGAGGAGCCAGTCGACGCTTCCTCTGACATGGAGGCGGTGGCAGATGAGTCCCGCTTCTCCTCAGACATTGCTGGCGACTGGTGTACTTCCGCCGCGGTCATAGCCGTATAGTTAGCCGGGTCTGGGGCCGGGTCGTCAACTTGAGAGGTCGTCCTTCGGTTAAGGGGGGCCTCCAGCCTAAGCCTCTTCCTCGGAGTCTGGCGAGGAGGAGCTAGTCGAGGTTTACGAGCCCTGTGCTCCCATCGGTGAGGGACTGTATGCACATCATGGACGAAGCACTCAGGGATGATAAGGTTGGGCAGCTCATTCTCCTTGAAGATCTTAGGAAGGAGAACACGCAAAGCCCCCTTATCATCCCCACAAAAAGCCTTCACCATCGCGATGCACATCTCGACGACGGTGCTTACCTCTCCTGAACACCCCTGATCCCTGGGCTGGCGCCGCCGAACCGTGGGATGCCGCTGTGCATAGGCAGAGCCCTGCACGGCAGCCCTTCCCGGTCCGATGATGTCCCTAGCCTCAGGACCCTTCAGTGTTCCGAAGAGAGCAAACTCCACCATCTCGCCATTGCCTAGGGAGAGCTGGAGATGCCGTAGATTTGGTTTAGCAGTCGCCTGACAGTGCAAGAAAATATCAACACCAGTGTCCTGGCGTTTGATAAAACCGTACCCCACCCAAATGTTAAAACAAACCACAGCACATCTGATCTTCGTCAGGGTCGTAGAAGGCCAAGGCCTGCAGTCTGCCCCCCTCAAAGGGTCGTGAGCAACAGCAGGAGAGGTTGCAGCAGGAACGGGATCTGAACGTCTGCACACTTCCATGGTTCATTGCTCTCCTTGTATTAACCCATCACCTCCCGAGGTTTTTCACACCTCCGACACCCCCCAATCCCGAGCTATTTTGGAAAAAAAATATTTTGGCTAAAACTTCCGTTTTTGTTGAGAAACAAAGGAAAATCACCAAGAAAGGGCTTACCGTGGTCTATAAGTGGTCGGAACAGGTGAGGTACCCCACGCCAGGTATTGTATTCTATCAGTGACGTGTGAGGTGCTCACGTTTTCTATGGTAGGAAATATTGGGAGAAACAACAAACAACACCTCTACATTTATTGAATTTGAACTAATAAACAATAAGAGTAACAATAAAAATGAATTTCAAACACATATATATGAAAAATAAGCATTGTACCTTCGCGCGAGCATAGCGAGTTAGGTCCGAGTGGTAACATGCTATGTGCTAAGTTTCTTGTATCAGTCAACATATTTTTTCTACTTGTATACTTCTGTTTTATTGACATTTTACCTATTTTTACTGTTTGTAAATGTTTTCAGATGTTTTCATCCATTACGATGACATGCAGCATAAGTATAGTGCACATCTGCTTACTAAGCGCACTCGCTATGACTCGTATTTCAACATACCCAATTGTTTTATCACTTTCCTATTATTTTTTTTCTTTACATAGAACCTTTCCTCCACCACTGTAAATGTTTTCAATTATTTACATTCATTACGAGGGCATTTAGCGAAATGCTAGCACATATTCACGTAGCAAGAACAATCTCAAACACTCGTGTTTCATCTTCTACTTTATTTTTCACTCCAATTATATTTTCCCACTTACATTACACACGTTTACACCCCTATACTGCACTATACATAGTTACTGGCATTATTTATTCAAATGAGCGTCAGAATATTGCATGAAAATACCCTCGCAATGAATGTTTCGACCAATATAATTCTCAAACATACAAATTCTTCACATATATTACACACTTTCCCACTTGTTGACTTCTATTTTCATAATTATGGGCCTTATTCATTCCACTGAGCGTCAGGATATCGCATCTCTATACACACGCTAGGAATATTTTGACCTAGAATATATTCCAGCACTTACAATAATTTGAACTTATATTATACCCGTTTGCATCTCCCATAATAATATTTACGGGCCCTATTTATTGCACTGAGTGACAGAATATCGCATCAAAAAACCCTCGCTAGGTATGTTTCCACTTACATCATTTTTATACACTCACATACTATTTTTGCACTTATGTTATAACCCTATGCACTTTATACTAATATTTTCAGATCAACATGACTTATAATTTCACTGAGCCTCTGTCTGTTGCATTTACTTCATAGTTTCAGCGTCCTATCGCATTCATACCATATTAGAATTGCATCAAGGTGTGATATTCGCTGAAACATGGGTGAATACAGAGACCCACGTCACACTCGACGCACTCATAGCGGGTGTCCTTCCTCTGTGTGGTGAGTCTCACTCGGGAATTCCTACACACGTGACACCAGCGTTGGGGCCTAGGTCTATTTGGCTGGGGAGGGATAGGAGTGGGGAAATGGCGGCCGGATATTCTCAGGGGAGTTTGGGCAATAGGGGCAGTGCGAGTGCGATGTTGGGGCCTTTCAACAGCATACCGTGCAAACATCTCTCTTGTGAGCTCCCTCACAAACCCTTCAAAGGTTTCCTGAACTCCTGTTGTCATGGCGTTCAGGTGATGGCAATTCAGAGCAGTGATATCTAGCAAGCGAAAGAACAGTTTCTTATACCACTTCATCGTGGTCCTGGTACACTCTACCGTCGATATCATGGAATCTGACTGGTCCACCAGGCGCAGGTTTATGTTATAGTCCATGACACACTCAGGTTTCCAAATGTGACACCTGTTCTCGCTCCAGTAATCAACGGAATCAGTACGGAATATCAAGGGGCAGTGAACCGTTGACAAGAGGCTTACTTCTCTATTATGGTTCCACACAATTGCAAGTATGTTGTTGGCTTTGAAGAAGACAACCTCGTTCCTGTCAAGTTTCCGCCCTACCTTGGCCATGTGACGCCGGTTCACCTTCACGGTTCCACAGATTCCCGTTTCATGCATGTGTAGATAACGAGCGAGAAGAGGGCTAGTGTACCAATTGTCCAGGTAGAGGACGTGACCACGATGAAGGCAGTCTTCTATCATTGTCTTTACCACTGCTTCCGACAGTCCAATATTCCGATCTTCTATTATGTCTGTCTGTGCACCAGTGTACAAGACTATGTCTTGCACATAACCAGTCCTACAGTCACACATAACAAAGATCTTGAAGCCAAAACGGTGCCTTTTGCTGGGTATATACTGCCTAAATGAAATATTACCTCTCCACAACACGAGAGTCTCGTCTATGACGAGGTCTCTATAGGGATAAAATGACGAACAAAAGGTTTGCCTCAGGTGATCAAAGACCAACCTAATTCGCCTCATGTTATCTGTGTCGTTGCATTTCCAGGATCATCAGCATCATAGAAATGGAGGTGACTTAGAATTTGTTGGAAGCGATTATGGCTCATGACTTGCCCAAATATTGGTGTAAGCATAACAGGGTCCCTTGTCCAGTAGGCCGAAATTCTGTTCTTTCGTTTAATACCCATCAAAAGGACCAGAGCAAAAAATAGGAACATTTCTGAAAGGGAGACACGGTAATCATATATGATAGAATGCCTGCTCCTTGTTCCCAATCTTTCACTCTCATGGCGCTGGGTGCTTGCAAAAAGGTTGGTTTGGTCAACAATCTGCTCCACGAATGCCTCACTAAAAAACAGGTGGAAAAAATCCATCCTAGTGGAATTACGGTGAATTCCGGGAGCAATGCAGCCAGAGCGCCCCTGCTCAGTGAAGGGGTGAATGAGGAGAGAAAAATCACTCCCATCCTCCCAATTCCATCCCACAAATCCCTCGTCCCCATCATCCCCATCACCGCCTTTGTCTGGGTGGGGAGGAGATGCTGGTGGGGGAGGTTGGGGAGAAGGAGTGCAGAGGGCTTCCCCAGTCTCTCTCCTCTTCCCTCTGCCTTTACCCTTTCCCTTTCCCTTACCCTTACGGCCTTGAGGAACATTAGGGGGCTGTGGGGATGAAACTGGGGAATACTGGGGAGCATAAGACATGCTGGAGAGTGGTTCCTCCCCACCTTCCCCCTCCATCACAACACCACATGATTTTTCACTCACCCTCACTCGCCCACATGTTTGGGGATATTGGGGAGCATAAGACGTGCTTGGGAGTGGTTCCTCCCCACCTTCCCCCTCCATCACAACCCCACGTGATACAGAACGCACCCGCACTCGCCCACATGATACACCCCGCTGCCTCACACTGCCTAGGGAGAGCGATGACTCACTCCCGCCACTCTCACTTTCCATACTCCTCCCTGCACTTTCCCTTTCACTCCCCACTCCCTCCATGGCACTTCATACCTCCCCAAACAAAATACTAGGCCCATACCTGCTCATCTGACGTGATGTGCGCTTGGGGCCACGATGAGTAATCACCTCATGTCCGTACCACGTGGCAGAACGTCCCACAGCTCCATCCTCGTCCTCGTCCTCGTCATCAAATTCGGGTTCCACATCACGTTGGGGCTGGGCATAGGATGTTGCACGTGGTTTTTTGGCCGGCTGCCCCTCTCTAGCAGCACGGTAAGTCACGTTCTGCCGCTTCCTGGGGGATGGGACTTCTTCATCACTACTGGTGGTTTCCTACTGGCTGCACATAATCTTTGTCAACAACCTCGTCGTCCAGTGGGGAATCACTGTCGCCTGTAAAGGCGTCCAGGGCAGCTTGAATTTCGTCCTCTAAGAGACCTCTCTTCACCATGTCTGAGCAGGACTGTTGCTAACAGGTGAGTGACCGAGCTGCGGGTGAGCGCGGGTCACGCGGGGTCGCCGAGTGTCCCTGCCTGGTGGCAGGTAGGGGAAGGTCAAGTGACGATACGTACCGAAAATCAAGCAGGAAATTTGAAAATTGTGGAAATTATGCAATTTGCAATTGCGCAATGTACCGGTACGTCACCGGGACTGGCAAATGCAAAATGTTGCAATGCACCCATACGTCGACGGGACGGGGTGGGTTAAACTGCCTTCTTTTCTATATATGTGCCCCAGCCACTTCCACCGAGACAGTCTCACATATTCATCAACTGGTTCCACTCTCATAATATCCTTTACTCTTTCGTTTGTAACTCTGTCTTGCCACTTTACCCCAAGAATCCTTCTCAATATTTCATTCTCAGATCCTAATGCTTTTTGATCAGTTCCAATTGTACTGTACCATGACTCATGCCCATGTATTAAAATTGGTCTAACCATGGACTTGTAAATCTTTAGTATGTACCGAAACCATGTTGTTATTCCAAACAGATTTCAACATTCCAACAGCCTGCCAAGCCAGTCTAATCCTCTCCTCAATTTCATTGTTTAATGATCCGTTAGATGACACAATCATTACCAGATATTTAAAATTATCTACATTCTTCACCACATTATTCCCAATTACACAATCAATTTGGGTCTCCACGTTCATATTAATAATTTCAGTCTTTCCACAATTTATTACCTACATATATATACACATATATATATATATATATATATATATATATATATATATATATATATATATATATATATATAAAGCCTTGGTTTAATCACGCTGTTTCTAATGCTGTCTGCAACAAGAAGAGGGCCTATAAAAGGTACCAGAGCCAACACACCCCTGAATTACGTCTTTTTTATGTTTCTGCCCAGAATCATGCTAAGTCTTTTCTTCGCTCTTCTAAAAATAATTTCATGCGTACTAAATGCTCTCAACTCTCCAATTCGAATTCTTCCCACTCCTTCTGGCACGTTGCCAAAAAACTTTCTAACAACTTTATCTCATCATCCTTCCATCCTCTTTTCTACTCTGATGGCTCTGTTGCTATTTCTTCTACTGATAAAGCAGATCTCTTCGCTCAGACTTTCTCCTCCAGTTCCACCTTAGATGATTCTGATGCTGTTCCCCCATCACTTCCTCCCTCTGACTACCTCATAGCTGACATTAAAATTTTTTCAGCTGATGTATTTTCTGCCATCACTGGCCTTAATACTAGCGAGGCATATGGGCCTGATGGAGTCCCTCCTGTTGTCCTCAAGAATTGTGCTTCTGCGCTTACACCCTGCCTAAGTAAACTCTTTTGCCTTTGTCTTTCAACTTGTACTTTTCCTTCTTGCTGGAAGTTTGTTCTCATTCAGCCAGTCCCAAAGAAGGGTGACCATTCCCAATCCTCTAACTATCGTCCAATTGCTTTAACATCCTGTGTTTCAAAAGTTTTCGAGTCTATTCTTAAGAGAAAAATTTTAAAGCATCTTTCCTATCACAACCTTCTTTCTGATCATCAGTATGGGTTCTGTCAGGGACGCTCCACTGGCGATCTTCTCACCTACCTTTCAGACTCCTGGTCATCCTCCATTCGGGACTTTGGGGAAAGCTTTGCCATTGCACTTGATATCTTTAAGGCTTTCGATCGAGTCTGTCATAAATCTTTAATTTCCAAACTACCCTCTTACGGTTTCTATCCTTCTATCTGTCCCTTTGTCTATAGCTTCCTTTCTGGTCGTTCTATAGCTGCTGTTGTAGACGGCCATCGTTCTTCTCCTATATCTATCAACAGTGGTGTTCCTCAGGGCTCTGTCCTATCACCAACTCTCTTCCGTTTATTCATCAATGACCTTCTAAGCTGTACATCTAACCCTATCTACTCATACGCTGATGATTCCACCCTTCACCCTTCCATTCGGTTCCCGCAACGTACATCTCAGCAGTTACTCCAACAAACAAGGGATGAGGCTATGGCACACCTAATGTCTGACTTGGCACGTATCTCTGAATGGGGTAAAAATAGTCTTGTTTTTAGTGCATCAGAGACTCAGTTTTTACACCTATCAACCCGACAAAATCTTCCACAGGAGTACCCACTAGTGTTTATTAATATCCAGCACAATCCTGCACCATCCTTGATCATGCTTGGGGTTTCATTCACTCGGGATTTATCTTGGAAAGATCATATTACATCCCTTATAAAACCTCCTTCCAAGAGATTAGGTGTGCTAAGCTGACTCTGTACCTGCTTTACCACAGCACAGTTGTTGACTTTGTACACGGGCTATATTCGCTCCTGTGTAGAGTACAACTGGAAGCTCCCCACATACAGCTGTTCTGAACAAGGTGGAGTCAAAGGCTTTTCATCTCATTAAATCTCCTCCTCTTACTGACTCTCTTCAACCTCTGTCTCTTCACCGCAGTGTTGCCTCTTTACCTCTTTTCTATCGCCTCTTCAATGGTCACTGCTCCTCAGAACTGTCTGCTTGCATCCCTCCACCTCTACGACGGGCATGTACCACCCGTCTAGCAACAAACTCTCATCCCTTTTCTGTCCAACTCTCTAATGCAAGAGTTAACCGTTACTCGCAGTCCTTCATTTATGCAACAGGTCAACTCTGGAACCGTCTCCCTCTGTCTGTATTTCCTACTTCCTATGATTTCCAGTCTTTCAAACGCAGTGTGTCCAGGAATCTCGAAATGAACGGATCTTGAATTTGGCTTTCTTTTGCATTGTTTTTGTTCTTTTCTTGGAAGGAATTGTTTTGTGGGCTCCTAGCCTTTTGTTCCTTCTTGTTTGCATATTGTATATATATATATATATATATATATATATATATAGAGAGAGAGAGAGAGAGAGAGAGAGAGAGAGAGATAGATAGGTAAATAGATAGATGGATATATCCATCCATCCATCCATCCATCATCCAATCCTACATTGCCCCATGAGGAGCGTAGGGGCCCGGGGCTAGACAGTTGGTCCCGACATTTAAGATGAGTGACCAGCCTCACTCATCCCTGAGTGGTATTACATGAGAAGTCAACTCCAACCACCCCTTGGATATGAACCTTCACCGCCTCAATCCGATTGGAGCGCAATAATTACCCACTATACCACCAGACACCAAAATTTGGTCACATGGTTACCACCCAGCATAGAAAATGGTTTCCTGGTGTACAGGAAACCTTTTGGCTTGTCACTCAGGGTAGAGTCACCCGCAGGCTGGAGGAAAAGGAAAGAATGAAGGAACAAAAGACAGAAGAGAGAGTGTAAAGTCACCCGTAGGCAGAAGGATAAGGAAAGAATGAAGGAAAGAAAGACAGAAGAGAATGGAAGGAAAGAAGGATGGAGGGGAAAGGGCAGACACCTGAGAGCAGCACTACATCGAGTGAGTGGATGGTGAGAGCCCCCGCCTACCACTTTATATATATATATATATATATATATATATACACAGTATATCAGCAGCAGCAGCAGCAGCCATTACAAATCCACTGCTGAATAAAGGCCTCCCCCAACCTTTTCCACGAATTCCTTGACTGAGCCAATCTCTGCCATGTTTTCCCTGCAAATTTCTCCATCACATCTCTCCACCTCCAATCTGGCCTTTTTCTGGTACACTTACAATCTCTTGGTGCCCAGTCAGCCAGCCTCTTGCTCCATCAGGTATTCTTTATTCTTGCTACATGGCCTACCCACCTCCATTTCTGTTCTTTTATAACTCCTATAATGTCTTTGACTTTAGTCTGCTCTCTCCCCCAAGTTGATCTTTTCCTGTTTTCTAAAGATATTCCAAACACTGGTCTTTCCATTGCTCTCTGAGAGTGGATTTGTTTATTTTCCATCGATTTTGTCAGTTTCCAAGCCTCAACCGTAAGTCATAGCTGGAATTATACATTCGTTGTTTCATACTTATTGGCATGTTACTTTTCATGTCTCTGTTTACGAAAATCTTCCCATCCAATTGTAATGCTTGTTTTTATTTTGCTATCATGGTGGATTAACCCACTGACTCCCGTTGACATATATATATGTCCACATGTTTTGTCACCGTGACTCCTGTTGACATTTATAAATGCACAGCAATTGCAAGGTCCCTACTTTGCAAAATTTTCAAATTTCGCGCTTGATTTTTGGTACGTATACACGGGACACCTTCCTCTACAAGAAGCCAGGCAGGGTCAATGCCTTACCCCACATGACCTCCCCCTGCCCCCAGCACGCCATTGTCTTGGCAAGTCACCTGTTACCAGTGACCTGGCCAGCAAAGATATCTCATGCCACGGTACGAATTCAAGGCCAGAGTGATTCCCCAATCGATGACAATGTGGAGGACAAAGTTTACGTAGCATTAGAGGAAGAAACAGTCAGAAATGATGATCTGGTAATGTTGCCAAAAAGGTCAGGTATGTTGATGTGTTTGGTGAGTGAAATAATGCTTACATTGCCTACATTACTGTGTGAAAACCAATATACTATCGTTCTACATATAAATTCGTTCCAAATAAATAAATAAATACCATTTATGAGTGGTGTGGAATAGTTACCCTCTCATAGAACTCGTTTTCTTTGGAGCCAACCTGATAGAGAACACAGTAAGGTAAGGGGTACTTCTACCTGTATCCAGTATGTTAAACCTCAGGTGAGCGATTTCTCTATGAATATTCGATGTTTTTCACCAAAAGCGGAGGTTTGAGCAAAAAAAAAAAAAAAAAAATCCAAAATTGGTTGGAGGGTCAGAGGTGGAAAATCGGTCGCGAAAGGGCGGATTAAACATTGGTTTTACTCTTGTTCATCTTTAGCCAGCTTGTGCCCAGCGAGGGCTCACTTCATTCGTATAATGTAAGATTTCTTATTATTCCACAAACAATCAGATTTTATTTATTCTCACAACAACAGAAGTGATGACATGGTACATATCTCAAGATGCCAAAACTTCAGGATAAACAATATTTTGGGTCTTTCCATCTGGGGGCAAGGACAAAAAGATTGTTTGGGGAGAAAACCCTTGAACATCCCACATAAAGTTGACAATGAGAGAAGCAGGGTGTGGTAAGGTGGATGCCAGCAATCCCAAGGGACTGCCCTTGAGCCATGTTGATTGTCAATGGAAAAGCTGAGACGCAGAGGAACTGAAGCAGTTCGAATTTGAAAGGGAGATCTGAAGTCTTGCTTGGGATTCTTGGTATGAAGACGTCCTCTCCTCTGGCATTCCCTGTGATGATGATTGTTTAGAGGATATGGGGTAGGAACTGCTTATCACCAACTGTGTTCCACTGCAAGCTTTGGAGGGTCAAGGTTCCATAGGAGAACGATGGGTGCACCAAGCTCTAGTTGAAGACTGTGTTGAGGTTTTAAAATTGCGAGAATGGAGTAATTTGAAGAGTAGTCTGTCAAAGGTCACTGTCACAGGGCAAAGTCAAACACTCGGCCCTTAAATCACTAAGTTGGAGCTGGTGTTTCGCTCTTTGAGTGCTCTATCTTGTGTTCTTTCTGGGGAACTGGGACAGATCAGGTGTTTTACATCCAATACATGTAATTGATACCATACTGTTTTTACTCTGACTTCTCATTCCCATCTATTCACCATGAATGGTGGGATGTAACAAGAGTGTAACAAATGAATATGATGCTATTCACATAGAAATGCTGTGGAAAGAATGTAAAGCTACAACACTGTGTTTTTCTGTCACTGATCTACGTGAAATAAACTAAAAAGAGGTGAAGGTATAGTTAAGGTAAAACAAGTATCACATCGCATGGATATTTTTCATGTTGATTCAGAGTACTGTACATATACATCAGTGCGTGAAAAAGGCAGTGGTAGGCAGCGCAAACGAAAAAGGACCTTGTGCAAGCTCAATGCGCAATCCACAGTTCACTACCTCGCGCAAGCGCAAGTGTGCAATCTGACAAAATTTAACTTTTGCAATGTCACAAAGCACAAGCGCAAACCATTTGCATATAATTGTGGGAATTACTGTAAAATATTGAGATATTGAAATAAAACAGCATTCTTACTTTTATCATTATTATTTTCTATTATTTGGAATTTGCGCAAGTGCGCAATCTAATATTTAGCTTTATTTATTATTATTCTCTCTATCTATTGCCAGACGCTTTAATCCCGTAAGGGATGGCCACTGGCCACAAACAAGCAACAAATCGCCTCCATGTCACCCTGTAACCCGCCATTTCACTGCCCTGCTCCCAGCTCACACACCCCTCTCTCATACTTCTCCACTCCATCCCTTCATCTCATCCTTGGCCTCCACCTCACTCACATACACTCCTCGTTAGTCTCTCACTCTTCATCCTCTCCATATTACCAAACCACCTCAGTGTGTTTCTTCTAACACTTCCTATCACATCCACATCCACACCACAACGCTCCTTCACTTCCTTATTTGTCAGTCTCTCTCCATGTAACTCGGACTCCACATGCTCCTCTCAAATAACTCATTTATTTCCAAAGCTCTCACTCTTGACTTCTGTCCCTCCAACAAGGTCAAAGCTTCACTTCCATACATTAGAGCTGGTATCACAATACCGCAACGTAGTAACTCTTTCATTCGTGAAGTTCAAACAGAGGAGTAAGCGGGCTAAGGAGCGGAGTGGAGGGACAGGGACACAAATGCTGTGATGTTGCCCGTTATACTTTTATCTGCATTTTCGCAAGACGTTTTATTTAATAATTCAATATGGATATACAGTAGCATGTGCAATTCCTTACAAAAATCATTAAAACATATTATTTAAATCAAATATCCCCAGCCTAATAAATTATTAGGCTGTGGATATTTGATTTAAATAATAGATTTTAATAATTTTTGTAAGGAATTGCATATGCTACTCTTAATAAATAATGTATTTTAATTTATTATTTACTAATATTAATAATTTAAAAAATAATAAAACACATTATCTCTGCTGAAGCATTTTAAGAAATGCTACTACCCTCCGTCCCTCCCGCCTCCCCCAGAACCCTCGCAACCCGCCCAAGCCTCCCCCATCCCTTGTCCAGATATACGGGAAGCTCCCAAGACCACGTATCCCTTGGACTGCGCACCTGCCCTTTCATATGTGCAAGCGCAATGTTGCGCATGGTCTCGTGCAGTGTGCAATGTGCAAACGATATTCCCCGGAGCGCAACGGTGCACAATTGCACTTTGTGCAAGTGTTTGCGCACCTGCCCAGCACTGGAAAAAAGAATGTACATTTCAGTAACTGACGATTTTGGGGAGAAATGAAATAATCATTTAATTTGTTTGTAAGCCAAAAAAGACTCGAACTGGTGAAAGAGTTTACTCACACTCCTGTAGCATTAAGAAAAGTGAGAACTGTGGAAATGGAGCAAAAATCAGAGTAACCCGGAGAAGAAAGTGGATGATACTTTGAACGCAGTAATGTGGAAAAGCAAATTGCGCAGAGCTAAGAGAGGATGGCATGTGAATTTGTGAGTACCCACATAACTTACACGACATTGGTAGGACATGGAGAAACGAATAAGATTCTGGTGGGAAGAAATTGGTCTCCTGAGTCACAAACATGCGATTGGCAGACAGTATACAATGGGGTATATGAAGATTAGCAAAAAGTTTGGAACTAGAGGGCTTATTGACAATGGACAGAATTTTATTCCTTAGATAATAACACAGTAGAATAATGTATATGAACGAGACAGTGAAAGCCGCGTTAAGTGTGCATTAAAAAGTAGATTTCAATGAAGGTATAGCTCTGGTTTCCTTCCTCGAAATGATACTCATCTCACTGGACTATTGGGTCATGAGAACGATGATGATGATGATGATGATCTTTATGATGATGATTATGATGATGATGGTGACTTTGGTGATTTGGCAATGGTGTTTCATGTTTTTTTAATATCTCTAAAATCTGAATATCCTACGCTACATTTATTCTTGCTGTGCAGTCACTATGAGGATACTGTTTCAAAGTTAATAAAGTTATTACGAGCGAGCGAGTGCAGCGATGTTTACTGTAAGTTCAGCTGAGAAATGAATGGCCCGACACAACCCGGCCCGACGCGACACAGCCCAACCGCGATGGTTTTCAGAGGCTAATAACCCTCCTACTATGTGAGAGAAAGAAGACATTCTTTTAGCAGGTAGTAGATGCAGTCAGTAGATTTTGTTTTTAGCTATATATTTACTCAAGAGAGCAAAAAAGGAATCTCACCTTTAAAAGAGAATGTTCTGAGGGCTTCAGTTGACATGTGCCACTCTGAAATCGATTTAAAGCACCATGAAAGTGACACATATGAGATAAGAGTTGTTTTTCACTTTCATGTGTTGATTGCGCGCGTGCGTGTCCGTGTGTCAGTGTGTGCGTGTGTGCGTGTGTGTGTGTGTGTGTGTGTGTGTGTGTGTGTGTGTGTGTGTGTGTGTGTGAGAGAGAGAGAGAGAGAAAGAGAAAAGTGAGAAAGTACAGTAAATATTTTAGCCTAATTATTCTTCTGGTATTGTTCAAATACCTCACCAGAAATGAAAGTTTACACCGAGGTGAAATTATGATGATACGCGTATGTACAAATGCTTGCCCGCTCGTCACGCGCTCACAAAATGCACTTTACTGGTGTTAATACTATCAGGTTCCTATCGCTGTCTCAGCAGTAAAATTAGGCAATGATCATTATTATTATTATTATTGTTATTATTATTAGTAGCAGTAGTAGTAATAGTAATAATAGTAGTAGTAGTAGTAGTAGCAGCAGTAGAAGTAGTAGTAGCAGCAGTAGTGTTTTTACTATTATTATTATTATTATCATCATGGGTATTATTTTTATTATTATTATTATTATTATTATTAATCATTATCATCATCATCATCATCATCATCATCATCATCACCATCATCATCAACATCATCATCATCATCATTATTATTATTATTATTATTATTATTATCATCATCAGCATCAGCATCATCATCATTGGTATTATTATTTTTTTTTTCGGTAGGTGGTAGCGACCATCATCCACTCACTTGATACAGTGCCCCCTACTTCTTTCGCCTTTAGCATTACTTTTCTCTGTCTGTCCTCTCTTCCTATTTCTCCAATCTTTCCTGTCACTTATTATTAATCTTCTTTCCTTCCTCAGCTTTATACTGAGTGACAAGCATAATGGTTTCCTGTAAGCCAGGAAACTATTTACAGCGCTGGAGGTAACCATATCACCAACTCATACGTGTTTCCTACGTGTCAATAAGTGGGCTGGTGGAGGGTTAGTGCCCCTCCCCGTAAAACAACTAATTCAAAGACAAACGGCCACCCCTTACGGGATTATAGCGTCTGGGTATAGAGAGATAGATAAATAGATAGACAGACAGATAGATAGATAGATAGATAGATAGATAGATGATTATTGATATTAATTAACTTTAGCTGCAGTAGAATATTTAAGCTGCTCTGACCATGAGAGGGTTCATGGTAGTAATAAGAACACTCAGGCTCCTTTCACTCACTCAGCTGAATCAATTCACTGAACATTAGCCAGATTAAAATACTTTAGTTGCCCAGACCATGAGTTGATTCGTTCTTAAGCACAGGACAGACTCCCACGTCCATCTTCGGCATAAAGCAGTCAGCAGTGAGTACCGTCATTTACACTGGATAGTCTTACCTCGAGGTCACCCTGCAGAGCATTACGGAGATCACTTGAAAACCAACAAACTAATTATGAGCCTACCTTAACTAAAATCAGTTAGTTCTAGGAGAGGCAGCAGATCCGAAGCGTTCCAGGTTGTGTATGTTTCCTTTATTTGAAAATCAATGCAAAACAGGTTATATAAATGAGATTTTGCCATGTATGGAACTGTCAGAGCTTTATATGGTTCATTTCCTACACACTCACACACACACACACACACACACACACACACACACATATAAACAAGATGATAAAGTTGATGTACTCAAATGTGGATGGAATGGTATCTAAATTACTAGAGATGAATGATTATGTCAGAGAAAATGAACCACAAATAATATGCCTAACTGAAACAAAATTAATAGCAAGGATATCAAATGACATACTAAACTTAGAGGAATACAATATATGGAGAAGAGACAGATATTTAAAAAAAGGAGGAGGAACTATAATGTTAACTAAGAAAAATCTAAAAATCAAGGAAATAAAACTAGATATACCATCACAAGTAGAACTGATTGCAGTAGAGATCGACACATCTGAAGGTAAAGTAATTGTAGCAAATTTGTACATGCCACCCAGATCAAACACATGGGAAAGAGACGAATATGAGGACCTGGCAGAGAGTACAATTCAGAGTGTAAGATCATTGCTACATAAAATGGAAGAGAAATCGGAAAGAATTATACTAACTGGGGACTTCAATACAAATATAAATTGGAATACTCTAGATATAAATAGCCAAGAAAGCTGTTGGGACCAAAAGCTCCTGGATCTCGTACAAGTGTTTTTCTTAACGCAACATGTGAGGGAAACCACCAGAAAAAGAGGACTTGATGTACCTTCAGTGCTAGATCTAATATTTACAAGGCAAGAAAATGATACTGACAGTTTAATATATCACCCTCCACTCGGCAAAAGCGATCATGCAGTACTAAACTATAACTTCAGGATAGCATATGACATAGTAAACAGCAATGATAGTTACAAAAAAGCCTAAACTATAAAAAGGGAAATTATCAAGACCTAAAGACGTATTTCTTAGAAGTTGATTGGGAAAATGAGCTTAGAGGACAAGATTTAAATGCTGTATATAAAAAATTTTGTGAATTTTATGAAATAGGAGTCCAGAAGTACATCCCACAGCACAAAGAAGCAGATAAGAAAATACAGAAATGGTTCAATACAGAATGTAAAAAATCAAAAGAAAGAAGAGATTTGTTGTGGAATAGATACAGAAGACACAATAGTGAAAGGGCGTACAATAATTACAAACAGGCAAGAAACGACTATACAAGAATAAGGAGGGAAGCCCAAAAACAGTTTGAGGAGGATATAATAAATAAAAGTAGTGATCAACCAAAGCTGTTTTACAGCTATATCAGAAGCAAAACTAAAGTAAAAGATATAATACAATCCATTACGGACAAGGGAATCACTTATACACAAGAGAAAGATATTTGTGAAGCACTAAATAAGAATTTCCCAATTAGTTTTTACAGAAGAAAAAAATTTTGAGAGGGACTATGTGGAACACGCATGTCCACACATACTACCAGATATACAAATAGCAGAAAAAGTAATACAGGAGGAGTTAAGTAGATTAGACAGAGGAAAAGCAAGTGGTCCTGATGAAATTTCATGTTGGGTATTACGAGACTGTGCAAAGGAGTTATGTAAACCATTATTTTTAATTTTCAAGAAATCCTTGAGTCAAGGTAAACTACCAGATATTTGGAAAAAAACAAATATTGTCCCCTTATTCAAGAAAGGAAATAGACAAAATCCACTCAACTACCGACCAGTATCACTGACCAGTGTTGTAAGCAAGGTATTAGAAAAACTTATAAGAAAAGCTTGGGTAAATCATCTAGAAGAACACAGTATGATAACAGAAAGACAGTTTGGTTTCAGAAAAGGAAAATCATGTGTTACTAATCTGTTGAGCTACTATGACAGAGTAACAAACACAATACAGGAAAGGGAAGGATGGGTGGACAGTATCTATTTAAGATTTCAAGAAAGCTTTTGACACAGTACCACACCAAAGACTTTTATGGAAACTGTACCATCAAGGAGGAATTCGAGGCAAACTGTTATGTTGGATGCAAGACTTTCTCATAAAAAGAGAAATGAGGACAGTACTAAGAGGAAACTACTCATCATGGAAAGAAGTGACTAGTGGAGTACCACAGGGTTCAGTGCTGGCACCAATCATGTTTTTAGTGTATATAAATGATATAAACAGTAACACTGGAAATGAGAGCTATCTGAATATGTTTGCAGATGATGCAAAAATACAAAGGAGAATTACTAACACAGACTCTTGTAAAGAGCTACAAGAAGAATTAAACAAACTTCATGAATGGAGTAGTACATGGCAAATGGAATTCAGTGTGGACAAGTGTCATGTAATCAAGTTTGGTAAAAGTGGAAAAAGACCTGATTGGGATTATAAGTTAGGAAATAAAACCCTATATACATCAGAAAGAGAGAAAGACCTAGGTGTGATTATCAATAACAGACTATCTCCATTTGACCACATCAGCGAGAAGGTACGGAACATGTATACACTGCTTGCAAATATGAGAATAGCATTCACATACATAAATGAAGACATGCTAAGAAGGATAATAACATCATTCATTAGACCAACCCTGGAATATGCATCAGTAGTCTGGAGTCCTCATCTCAAAAAGCACAAAGACAAGATTGAAAAAGTTCAAAGGGCCACTACAAGATGGATACCAAGCTTAAGGGACCTAAGCTACGAAGAAAGACTAAATAAACTGAATCTACCAACACTACAGGAGAGAAGGAAAAGAGGTGACATGATAATGCTATATAAATGCATATCAGGAAAGGAGAAAATAGACATAAATGATTACTTAACATATGGAGAAGCATCAGCAAGAGGACACTGCAAAAAACTGCATAAGAAGAGAGGTGATAAAGACGTAAGGAAATTCAGTTTCCCAAACGGAGCAATTGATCAATGGAATGCACTACCGAATGAAATAGTGTGTGCCAAAACAATTCACAAATTTAAGGATATGTATGATATATATGGTTTAAGACACGGGACAGTACGAGCTTGACTCATTCCTGTAAAGATACAATTAGGTACAATTAGGTAAGAATACACACACACACACACACACACACACGGACGTAAGCGTTTGCTGTATTACTACTAATTATGCTGATAAACACAAATGCTACAATAGCAATACCGCAACAGTTCGCAGCATAATATCATCAGTCATCCATTCTGTGAGCCCTTCCTCGTGCAGCTGTGTGAGATCTCATCCTTGGCCTTCAGGACAGACCTCGCACACATGCATACAAACATACATATATTCAGATAATTAACGCAATGATTCCTCTTGGGGAATACCTGCACTGGGATTGACCTTGATACCACTGATGTTTACTAAGTGCCCAAAATGGCTGATTAGTTCACAGCACTTCCTGGAAACTGTTAGGGTGAATGTGATATATAATGAAATTTGTAGTTGTGAAAGTCTCAGCTTCCACCAACATTAATCATCATAATCCACCGACTTCCTCCACCGAGACCATGATTAATATTACATCAGATAATGCAACAGCTGCCTCTCTGCACTACACATTAAAATTCCAGGTCGGTGCGAGTAATTAAGCGGCCATCATGGGTACAGGTGGAAGTTTTCCGGGAAGATGATACTCATTGCCAGCACCAGTAATTTACTTCACTGACTTTCAACGCTTCCACCTGAAATGCAGCAGACGAGAATTGGATCTAAATGCACGCATTAACACGAGAAAAAAGGAGGGATTAGTCCTGATACAACTGGGTACTGGAGTTGCCTGGCCAAACAAGCGTTCCTCAGTTCCTTCCCTGTGACTCCAAAGGAAGATGACGAACTTCACGAAAAGTGTAATTTCAGCCTGCAGTCCATTGGGTTCATCTTCGGATGAGCCTGGGGCCGTAACGATAACAATAAAACTGGACCTGGAGAATGCTGTTATGACAGCGTTTATATAGATGCCTTCTGACAAATTTAACATGTGCATCGGAGGGAATGTAAAGTTTTAAGTGAAGTGAAGATAATAGTTGATGTTGTTGCTGTTGCAATCCAAGGCTCATCTGGACAAGAACCAAGTAGAGCGCAAGAAACAACCGCTTCACCTCATCTCTGAGGGAGCTTTCCCTGAAGGTGTTACAGGATTGTCTGTGCTGTGATAGCGAGGTGCATGGGGTGTCTGTGTGTCATCCTGGATCGATTGGAGCTGTGTTTTGTGTTGGTACTGAAGTGATCAGTGGTGGTCCCCCCATCATAGTTTGAAAAGGTGTACTAGTGTCTGTAGTGGTAGAGTAGTTTCTGAGGGGTGGATGTCTGGTGGTCATTTATGATGGATGCTCTGCATTCATGATGGATACTGTTTGTCTGGAAGCTTTGTATGGCAGGCATGGGAGTGATGTAATGTATGTGTTTGGGAAGTGTAGCTGTGGTGGGTAGAGGAGGAGGGATGCTTCTGTGGCTATCTGTGAGCGTTAGAAAATTGTTCGTTTTTTCCTTTGTGGTACAACTGATTCAATCTAGTTATATGTGTGGAATGGATCTTGAGCACCCACTTCATAAAGCACACAAGATGAAATAGAAACATTTTATGACGACGTCTCCCAGATTATGAAAAGGAATAAAGTCCAGATATACTGTACTCATGGGAAACTTCAGTGGAAAAGTTGGCAATCGTAAAAATGGAGAAGCATGTAAGGAAAAATTCAGAGTAGGAAAGAGGAATGACAGAGGTGAAATGTGGCAGAGTTTACTGAAATATATAAGTAATGAACACATGCTTCTACCAAAGAGCAAGGAGAAACAAAGATTGAAATCAACTTCATTATAACAAATAAAACAACACGAACACTAATGTCACCGTTAGCAACAAAGTAAATATAGGAGGTGACCATTAAAATGATGCGTTTCACAGCCAGATTTAGTTTCAGAAGTGAAAGAAAGAAGCTGATTAAAGATAAAAAAGATATGCCCAGTCAGCATAAGTGAAAACAAAGCTGCCTTTCAGTTAGCAATAACGAACAGATTTCAGGCTCTAAGTTTTGATGGGTGTGACAATGATGAGTTAAATGTTAGATTAAATAAATCGTTAAGGGAATCAGCGTATGTAGTAGAGAAAGCTAATACAGCCAAACCCAACAGGTACTCAAAAATGACCCTCGAGCTTATGAAATGATAAAAAAAGATGAGAGTAAAAAACAAAGAAAGATGAACTGAAAAGAGTAGAATCAAACAAACTTAACAAGAGACAGAGAGATGATAAAAGAAAGAGAAACATGGATCACATCAATGAAACTATCAAAAAAAGGAAAAGTCTGAAACAGGACCTAAGCAAAATGGCACTAGGAAAGCAACAAATTAATTAGTGAGAGACAAAACTGGTGAAGTCATTAAGTGCAGAGATACGGCTGACACATGTGAAATGCCAGAGGGAACACCAATGACGGTAGCAAACTTTTCTCATAAAAGTATGAAAAGAGAAAAGGTCGCAGGAGAAGATAAAATAGTAACCGATTTACTATAGGATGCAGGAGTTGAAGCTCAAAACCATCTGGCTCTCTTATTTGCTCAGTTTATAAAGAAAAAGAAAATTCCCAAAGCATGGTGAAGTACAAAAGTTACTTTGCGTCACAAGAAATGCGACTCAAAAGATCTTAGTAACTACCAACCCAGTTGCTTTTTATCACTTATTCACAAACTCTTCCCTTAGGTCCTTACGAACAGAATATCAACAAATTTGGCCTCGTGAGTGAGCAGGATTCCATAGCGGATATTCGACTATTAATTATTCACACACAATGAATCAGCTGATTGAGAAAACTATAGAATATGATAAACCACTGTGTTAAGGTTATGTCGATTATGAAAAGGCCTTCAATTCAGTGGAGCACATAGCAATTATAGATTAACTGCAGGAACAAGGAGAAAACAAGAACATGATAAAACTGCTCGAAAACATAAACAAAGAAGGAACTACCACAGTTAAGTTACATAAAGAGTCAGAAAAAGGTAAGACTGAAAAAGGCGTGTGTCATGGAGATACAGTTTCACGAAAATTATTTACGGCATACCCTGCAAATTATTTCAGAAAGTTAGAAAGTTTGCCATGTGAAGAGGATGGAGAGCGAGAGACTGACGAGGAGAGTGTATGTAAGTGAGGTGGAGGGGGGGAGAGGGAGGGGGAGGCCAAGGATGAGATGGACGGATGGAGCGGAGAGGTATAGCCTATGACAGAGAGGGGTGTGAGCTGTCAGCAGGACAGTGAAATGGCGGGGGACAGGGAGACATGGAGGCGATTTGTTTTTGGCCACCCCTTACGGGATTAAGGCGTCTGGCAAAAGAGATATAGATAGACAGACAGAATAGGAGAACAAACGAGTAAACATATTTGGAGAAAACAGAGACCATTGAAGTTTGTAGGTAACATTGTCTTAATCTCAGAAGCAGCAGATACATTGCAAGAAATGTTAAATGACCTAAAATGAGAAAGTCTCTGAGTAGGACTAACGATGAACTGGAGTAAAATTTACGTTTAATCCAAATACACCAAAGACCAACATCAAAATAAATGAAGAAATTCTTGAAGAACCTGAGAAGTATATCTGCTTAGGGCAAATACTAAAAGTAACGAAAAGATCATGAAGAGGTATTAAGAAGACGCATTACAGTTTGATGGAAAACTCGGTAAACATGGAGACATCATGAAAAGTAGCTTGCTGGTAAGTATGAAACAAAAAGTATGTATCGAATGTACATTTCCAGCTAAGAAGTTTGGGTGAGACTTCGCAACTGGAAAAAACAATGGAAAATAAATTAATCCGTTCACAAACACCAATGGAAAAGTCAATGTTGGAAATTTCTATAAGAGACAGGAGGAGATAAACTTGGGTAAGAGACCAGACTGAAGTCAAAGACATTTTAGAAGTTATAAAAGAACAGAAATGGAAATGCACGGATCATGCAGCAAGAATAAGGGATAACCGGTGGAGCAAGAGGCTGACTGACTGGACTGCAAGAGACTGCAAACGTAGCGGAAAAAGGTTAGACAGGAGGTGGAGAGATGAGATAAAGAAGTTTCCAGACGAAACCTGACAGAGATTGGCTTAGTCAAGGAATTCGTGGAGAGGGTTGGGGAAAGCCTTTGTTCAGCAGTGGACTTGCAATGGCTGATGCTTATATATATATATATATATATATATATATATATATATATATATATATATATATATATATATATATATTAATCAAGAAGACAAACCCAAATTTCAGCCATGGGCGTGACCTAGGGTATGATCACAGGTTTTTTTTTCATAAAATGATTCTCCAGAACCTATATTTTAAGAATTCATTGACTGACACCTTGTTATCCTTGGGAAAATTTTTTTATTCACCTAACAAAATAAGAGTTTTATTAGGAGTCAGTTATCGGCAAAAAAACGCACTCAGAGGCTGGTACTCTTCTAACAGCCAAACTGGAACATTTGAAACACTCAGTATATAAGGGTAATTGTAGTATACACATAGAAAAAGAGGTATAATATTCCTTAAGACTTTAAGTCTTACAACTTACACAAAATTACAAAATTTAATAATAACATAGCGTATGCATGTGCAGTCTCATTCACATAATTTGTATTCAGTAATTATAATTTTCTTCATCATCGTCATAATCATCATCATCTGCATCATACTGGTCCCCAAACTGACTGCAGGGCATCATGGATTTTGTGTGCTTATTTGCACAGCTGTCATCAGCACCACTTCTCCAGTATGAAGTACAGGACAGGACACTTAAGTGGCAACTGCATCTTTGGCTTGAACATGGGTGTGATGCTTTGCAGCTGCAAGCAATACTTTGCAGAACTGAAGGTGGTGCAATGGCTGAAGCACCAGCAACAGGAGTCAAGATATTAATATCAGTCTTCCAACCATACCGAGTTATGTCAATATCTGGGGGTGCCATGTGATCTGCTGCCCTCCAGAGCAGAACCTGAAGACGGGCACGTCTGATGTGTTGAACTGCAGCAGCATCCGTTGGTGGGAGACTCTTTATCTTGGGTGGTTCTTTCTTCTTGCTGAATACTGAATACCTCAGATTTGCAAGAGATGTTGACCCTGTTCCTCCATATAAGCTTGATATGAAGCAGACACCTTCTTTAATCCATACTTCTTCTGGAGCCAGGGGATTTGCAAATTCCCTGAGGGTTACTTTGGAATTCAGAACCAACTTGATTGCAGTTACTTTTCCTTTGGCAAAGGGATAAGAAACGCTATCACATCCAGAAAGTGCCTGGGTTGCCAGCATGTCTAAACACTTCTCTCCCAGCGTCTCAGCTGTTGCCTTAATGTCAATGATCTTTCCATCATACTTTTTCATTGTCACATGCGCAGATGGTTTGTGGATCCAGCAGAAATACAGCAACAGGACAAAAATGTCTGTATCATTAGCTAGAATCTGGATATGGCCTTTACTTTGATCCAACTTGAAAAGATAGCTAATACTGGTCACTTCTGCTTCCTCAAGAGTATAAGGACTTCCTTCTCCTATCAAACTGAGTGACTTGCGGCTATGCTTCATGTCATATATGAAATTGATCAGTGATTTCTTATTTTGGTCACACTTCATGATAGCCTCTCTTGCAGGCAGCAGTGTCACGTCTTAGTTCATAGACATGGGGGACAATGCCTTATGCCCTCCTCTGACGTTCATGAGACTTTACCGAGTTCTGGTTGTAACAGTCATATATAATGACAGTTTCACATGGCCTGGCGAACGAAATCGACAGATCTCTTGGCAAAGTTGAACAGTGTCACAGGCAGCTGATCTTCTGAATCGTCGGACGTCATCATAACTTGAACAAAAGCCACTGTCATTTATTATATCAATAATTTCTCTGGATCCAGAAAAATTGTGTATTTTGAGTGCAAACCCCAGTGTTGTCTTGTTGAGGTTCTTCGAAACAAGAGCTTGTATCGCTTAGATGATTGACAGAGATTTTCTTGTTATCTCTCCCTTAGAAACAAGTTCTGAAACTAAGTTTAGAAGTGTCTGACTGGACTGCAGAATTGCCTCCTCATTGGTAAACTGGTTTAACTTATATGACCCTATTTTTTTTATGGGACTTGGCATGGATTTCATCAGAAATTTGCAGAGCCAAATCTGACACAAGGTCATCATCATTTGCCTCACCTAACTTCTAGCTTACTGGCAAATGCTTCCGAAAACAGAGCATACTAGCACATCCTTTCACCTGTAGCAAAATAAGACTTTTATCAAAATGTTCCTCCAATCTATGAGTTAGTCTAGTTCTTTCTTCTCGAATGGGACAGGATATATCATCATGAGGCACTTCAGCGGCAGCAGAAGTTGAGTCTTCAAATTGGGAAGTAGATGACAGAGAATTCAAGTACTCTTGATACAAGTCATGTGTTTCTATGGAATGCCATATTCTGGAAGGATCATCTGTTATCTTATTGACTATATGATTAAATGCAAGATCAGCTGGGCTGACTTCCTTAACTTGCACTGATGAACGTGATGCAGTAGAAATATTGAGCTTTGAAGAAAACTTCTTAAAACAGTCCTCATGGTATTGGGCATCTGCTGCATGCAAGTCAGAGAGGCTGCCTTGTATTCTTACTGACACTTCTTGAGCTTCTGAATCGCCCCTTTTTTTACATATTTCTAAATTCCCTCTTTCATTTCCTTGGTTTGACATTGCATCACCTTCCTTCATCGATCTGGATGCCTTGGATCTTTTGGGAAACACTCACAACCACAGATAAGGCAATGTGATCTAAACTGGAATGGCCTGAATTCAGATCGTCTTTTATTTGGCTTTTCCTTATGTGGGGCACTTGATCCCAACCGTTTCAGCTCTGTCTGAGTGTGAGTTTTAGATGTATATGTGGAAACACACGAGCTGTGATATTTTATTGAAAACCTTGGATCATCATCTAGCTTCCTTCTTACGTCTAAGTGCAAGGTGTCCTGTCTTGTAATGCTTGCCTCAATAATGCTGTTTATTCTTTGGGCACCACCAGTAATTAACTTGACTGTCCTGTTGCACTTGAAGAAGCATCTGTTTTTGTCTTCCATGTTCATTTAAATTTAATTGTTCGGATGAAGCCTCTGCAAAATAAAATGAAGCAAGTTTAACATTAATAACTGCATTCGATTAGTGAAACTCTGCTTGCATTTTGGACCACATTTATATTTCTATTTATATTTTTTTTATAATTTTTACCATATTTATCATGTTTTTAAGAACCATCACAAACAACAGGTCAATGATTTTCAAGTGCATCAGTATGATTTATAGATATCAAGCCGCCATCTCGAATTTGACTGAAAAAAAAATGTCCCATAGCTGACAAGGTGGCACTCACCTGATCTTTTATCTATGGACCCCGAGCAACCATTTTATGTAAAAAAAAAAAAAAAAAAAAAAAATGTAATCATACCCATGTCACACCTATGCTAGGTGTCTCCTTGATAAGTACACAGTATTATAGGTGTGGTCTAACTAACGACATATAAAGCTTAGGGATTACGTTGTACGTTTTTCTTTGCAATGAAGCCGAGCCTTCTGTTTGCATTGTTACTGGTTGCTATACACTGTACTGAGTTTTTGAGGTCGTTACTACTCTTAACTCCTAAACAAATCTCGTCCTTTATTTCCATCAGTGGGATTTTGAACATGCGGTATTCATATCTAATGTTTCTGTCGCCTAAATGCACTACCTTACATTTATTTACATTAAATTTTGTCTGTTGCTTTTCACTCCAATTTCTTGACTTATCCAGGTCGTTCTTTATAGATTCATGGTCTGGCTTCGTAATTACCTTGATTCCAATTTTCGTGTCACCTGCAAATTTTCCTACCTAAGATGCGAGTTCATTTTCTACATCATATATATTAACAGTAAAAACAACTGGTCCTAGAACTGACACTTGAGGAACGCTACTTGTTACTTCTTACCAGTGTGATGATTCACTGTTTATCACCACATGCTGTTTGCGATTCGTTAACCAATCACCAATCCACGAACATATTTTGTTAGAGAAGCCGTGGACTCTTAGTTATTCTAGTAGTCTTGGATGAGGGACCTATCAAATGCTTTCTGTAATTCTGGTTAGATGACATTTGACGTTTTTTTGCGTCCCAGTTATGGTATATGTTTGTAAAACATTTATGCAGATTTGTAAGGCATGATCATATTACGAAACCTGTGCTGATTTTCTGGTATAATGTTGTGTAAATTAAGGAACACGGTTTTTTCACCTTTAACAATTGTTTCCAAAATTCTACATAGTACGAACGTACTGACGTTTAAGCTTATTGGGCGGTAATTTTTGGCACTTTTTCTTTTAATAAACCTTTTTAAAGATCGGTGATATATTAGCGAACTTCCAAAGATCAGACACTCTACATTCAATTAATGATTCATTGAGTACTTTAGTTATAAGCAAGGCTAACCGTAATGTAACATTCACGCAATATGCTAGGAGATACCTGTTCCGGACCAGTCAATTAATTTGGGTCGATTTCCTGAAGATAATTTAACACTTCGTGTGCTATTACTCCGATGACTGATAACTTGTCATCTTCAGGTCCTGAGAAAACCGATTGAGGGATGGATATGTTTACACTATTTTATTTTGTCAAAACACTGTGAAATGAGTCGTTTAATACTGTTGCTACTGCTTGGTTATCATGGACGAGACTGTGTTCCGAACTTATTGGAGAGCCTGTGCTATCATCATTTTATTTACTCCTCACATAATGAAATAATTTTGTTCTTGACTTTGCTTTAGGAGTTTTCAATTCGTAGTCTCGTTTAGTTTTCCGAATAATTTGCGTGCATTGCCTCTGTAATTTAAAATATTCTGTACCGCCATCGCGATTTCCTGTACGTTTCTACTTTTTATATGCTCTTCTCTTGTGACCAACGATTTCTTCTGTATTCTTCGACATCCAGGCCGGTTTTCTTGTGTGATTATTTCTTCTGGCAATTCTCGTTAAATTTTTTCGTTAAACATCAATCGATTAGTGAAAACTGCCCACATTTAATCGACGTTACCCACCTGTAGTAACTTAATTCAGTTCGTGATGGAAATTTCCTTTCTCATATTATCGTATGTAGCTTTTAAAAGTTAAGAACTAAAAGGCAATTTCAACTTGTCTTACAGTTGATGTTTACTTCAAGTCTAACGAAATTACAATCGCTGCTACTAAAATAATCAATCACAGAAAATTATTAGATCACTGTCTGTTGCTAAGGGAAGGTCGAGAATGTTATTACCGCGCGTCAGTGTTCACTGCCTGACAATCGTGCATCGTCTGTCAGTTCCAACAGTCCCTTCCCTTTGTTATTAGCACATGAATATTTCTATTCACTATTCGGATTATTAAAATCCCCCCAAATAACGCACTTTCTTTTTTTTTTATTACTTTTTATAACATCATACAATATTATATTATTTTCCTCGTCTAACGTGGGCTGTCTGCACTGAGCTCTATAATCTATCTATCTATCTATTGCCAGACGCCGTATTCCCGTACGGGGTGGCCATTTAAGAACATAAGAACATAAGAAGAGAGGACAACTGCAGTAGGCCGGTTGGCCCATGCTAGGCAGCTCCCAGAAGAGTAACTGAACTACTAGAATGAGATAAGGACAGCAAAGAAGAAGGCTCTCCCCCGCCCTCCAAACCCTCCAGCCGAAGCCGGCAGGAAAAAGTCAGAAAGAACACCACGCCGTATAGAAAAACTGGCGTGGACATTTTACAGGAAAGTGTGAAAGGAGAATAGAGACTATCATAGTGTAACCTGAAAAGGAAAAAATTATGAATTAGTATTGGTTATAAGATTTTCTTTATTCTATATCCACCCCTTATTTGTCATATGCTTATCTAGCCTATGCTTGAAACTCTCAATGGAAGAGGCAGCAACTACTTTACTAGGTAGCTTATTCCATTCGTCTACTACTCTATTACCAAACCAATTTCTACCGATTTCCTTACTGAAACGGAATTTTTCTAGTTTGAAACCATTATTTCTAGTTCTATCCTGTATGCTCACTTTAAGTACCTTGCTAATATCTCCCTTATTTATACCATTCATCCACTTAAACACCTCAATTAAGTCTCCCCTTACTCTACGCCTCTCTAGCGAATGCAGACTTAGTCTTTTCAGTCTGTCTTCATATGACAGGTTCCGGACGTCATGTATCATTTTAGTCATTCTTCTCTGTACATTTTCTAACGAATTAATATCCATTCTATAGTAAGGACACCAGAATTGTACTGCGTAGTCTAAATGTGGCCTTACTAATGCTAGATAAAGTTTTAGTATTACTTTAGATGATCTATTGCTCACGCTTCTCGAAATAAATCCTAGGACCCTATTTGCTTTATTTCTCGCATTAATGCACTGTTGCCTTGGTTTAAGGTCGTTACTAATCATAACTCCTAGATCTCTCTCGCATTCCGATTTGCTAATTTCTTTGTTATCTAAGCTGTATATAGTATCTCCAATGGTCTTGCCTACGTTAAGTACTTTACATTTTTCAACGTTAAATTCCATTTGCCAAGTTTTAGACCATTTGGACAATGTATCGAGGTCTTTCTGTAAGTTATGGCAATCGTCAGTCGAGTTAATGATACGCCCTATTTTTGTATCGTCGGCAAATTTGCTGATGCTGCTATTGACTCCTAAGTCTAGATCATTTATATATATGATAAATAATAAGGGACCGAGTACCGAACCCTGTGGTACACCGCTAGTTACTAATCCCCAGTCCGACTTAGTTCCATTTATTAATACTCTCTGCTTTCGTCCTTTCAGCCAGGATTCTATCCATTTTAAGATATCGCCGTCTATACCGAGTGCTCGAACCTTTCTACCTAACCTTTCGTGTGGGACCCTATCAAAAGCTTTACTAAAGTCCAGATAAATAACATCGTAAGCTTTATCGCTATCTACTTGACTTTGAGTTATTTGTTTTACGGGGAGGGGCACTAACCCTCCACCAACCCACTTGTTGACACGTAGGAAGCACGTATAGTTTGGTTATATGGTTACTACCCAGCGTTATAAATGGTTTCCTGGCTTACAGGAAACCATTTGGCTTGTCACTCAATGTAAAGCCACCTGTAAAGGGAAGAAAAGCAATAAGAAGTGACAGGAAAGATGGGAGAAACAGGAAGACAGGCACAGAAAAAGAATGATGAAGGCTAAGGAAGAAGTAGGCAGCACTACATCAAGTGAGTGGATGATGGTCGCCAGCACGTACCACCAAGCTCTATAATATGGAGAGATTATCTCCGCCGCGGGCGTGAGAGTTTGGCGGCCATATTGAGACACCGACACTTAAATTCAAACTCAAATACTTCATTTCCACTAAGCAGTGATTATTAATAAAGAGACACTTTTTGCTTACAATACAAAAACATATATGGATTATGATTTTTTTTTCTACCTAGTTCAACGAATTATATCGGGTACATTTAGCCAATGAGTATAAAACAACGCCATATGTTGCTGCAGTGCAGAACTTACCCTTTATGGCACTATCCATGTCATGAAACCGAATGTCTAGATTGATAAAGGCCGGAAGAAAATTGGAAATATCTACAAGAGAGTGTGAACAGAAGAGAAGAGTACATGGAGAGAAAGACTGGAGATAAATGGGCCCGTTTTAGTGGCCTCATTCATGCAGGGATACCGGGGAAGAATCTTCCTGCCCCACCTCACTTGGCAATAATCGTATAGAATTAGCAACAAGATATATTTCTTACTTGTGAAAATGTAATGCCATCTCTCTCTGATGAATTCCTGTATCCATCTTTGCATCCAGAAGCTGCACAGCTGACCATGGCACTATACTGTATATTACGGAATCATTGGCTGCTTTCAAAAACCCAACGAACACCTCAGTTCAAGAACCGTGGGCATCAGGTGAGGTGTAACATGGCTGCCGCTACACCAGCGCCGCCCTGGCGGTAGCTACATTAGTTACGCTGTTAGCCATGAGAAAGCCTCTGCATATTATAGAGTTCAGTGGCTGTTTGTATACTGTACCGAAAAGAATGGGTTTACTACTCTTTGTGAAACCTTCAGTATACAAAGAATCGTATGTTTCAACATCAACTTTACTAATCTTTATTGCATTTATGTGTTTCTTTACATATATTAGAACTCCACTGCTGGATTTGTGCAGCCGCGATTTTTCAAATATTTTATAGTTTTGTAGCGATGCTTCTCCAGTGTTTGCCATGAGGGTTTAACCATGACATTGTAATCATAATTATGTCAGAACTTTCAGTAGTTGCATAATTAATTAATTAATCCGTCTCGCTTTGAAATAATTCTCACTGCGTTAATATACATTATATTCATAGTATGGCTAGGTCTAGTAGGGTTATGAGACATATTCAAAGTAGCTCTATTTAATCGTTTAAGCCCTCAGTCGATGTGGCAATACTTTTATGAGCCATTGATGACCTAGCAGTCCCTCCCTCCCCTCTAATCCCCTGATTTTCTGTGTGACCCGAGGTGAGGTCAGATGCACCGTTATTCTGGTGGGCTGATCTTCCCTCACTTATCCTACCCCCACTGGTGTCAGGGACTGGATTATTAACAACTTTGCCATTAAATATCCCTCTTTTCCACCTTTCGCTCACTACCCCACGCATGCTTAACATATAATGTAGAACACCACCTAAGTCTTTCCCACCCTATTGAAGTGAAGGCTACGTCTACCATACAAGTTCTTATCATGACTAAAATTGTCACAAACATCAACAAACATCACACCCTCCTTTCTAAACTGACCTTTTAGCCTATTTTACTGAAATGAACAGAACCAATGTCAGATCTTGGTAACAAACTACAGACAACCAGCTTCCTATGAAATAATAAAATAAGCATATTTCCTAAAAATCTTATCTGACCAGCCTGAAGCGACATTATTAGTCCCTATCCCAGTAACAAATATCGAGTTTTCTGAAGTGTTGCTGAATAAGTCATCAACTCAGTCACGTTCTGTATCCTATTCCCAGGAATACAAAAAATGCTTTCTTCTAGAACATTTAGTACAGAGCTCCATATCCTGATGCCAAATCAACGAATCCCCGACAAATATGAGGTTAGGCTCATCCTGCATTGCATCCCTTGGCACTTGAAACCTATTCCTAGCAGCCACAGTCCTATCACTGTTACTTATCTTAGCCTTGCACCCTCCCTTGACTGGCTGGAAGCCATCACTATCATCTAGTCTGGTTCCACCCATAACTAGCCTAGTTTCTATGTTACCTACCTTGCCTAACACTTCTGTTTCCTTTCCTCTACGTGAACTGCCTTGGCACTCACCATTCCAGTATCATTCTCGAAACCTTTCAATCTGTCACTTAACGTGCCAGTTGCCTCATTGTTATACTTAATTTCTAAACTACGCCTAGTTGCCAACTCAAAACAGACAACCTTCCTCTTTCACCATGAAGTTACTTATAACCTCCTTGAAACACACATAGCAGGCGCAATTTTAACGGGGTCTTAAGAAAGCTCAGATCACGTTTTCACCTTATGGTCAGCGGTCAGCAAGTTTCAGTTCTGTGTAGCTGACATCACTGGGTGTTGTTGCCTGAAACTTTAGGGTGGTGCAAGTGATGGTGATGCCATCTACTTCTTGTGTTTCTCTGATTTTGTAAACACCATATTTTGGGGGGTCAGTAAGTTACAATATGCCTCACCAGAGCCATCAGGTGCTGCTTTCACCCAAATAATATTTTCCCAGACACTTCTTTATTTCTTACCACTATCATTGCTGCATTTCCACCTCAGCATCTTATGTTATGAAAGACTGAATCCTTAGTCATATTCTAAGCCACACACAACTAAGGGCGTGTGGGATTTCAAATACGTTAAGAGTATAAATACAGTCGTCATGTAAATAAAAAAAATACCTGGCAGCTCATGCTTATAAGATATATCTAGCTCCAAGGATGCAATATGGCACTAATAAATTCAGTTATTTAACTAGTAATAATTAAATGAACACTATAAAAATATAATTCTTACATGAGTGGTGACCGCAAGTCTTGCCTACATTCACTGATCCGTCTCCTGCACGCAGCTGTGCACAAGCTTCCATAGTGAAACTGCACATCACCGATCACCACAGTAACGAAATATAATAAAACGTATTTTTCAATTGACTGGGAGAATTAATTTGACTTTGACGAGAAATGATTTTGTCTGCGGGAACACACACAAAAATCCCAGTATATTAAAAAAGCGTACTGAGGCCACATTGAATATCGTTAAGCCAAAGTTTGAGGAGAAAAAAAGCCAAAAATAAAACAGATATTGTAATTTATCCAAAACTAAATATTTGTAGGCCATTTGTAAGACGCTGCATTTGCGTCTCTCCACCCAGTTAACAGGGGCAACATAGTAGGCTCCACATCACACTGTTGCCGGTTATATGGTTACTACTCAGCATTGTAAATAGTTTCCTGGGTTACAATTTTTGACCTACTCCAGTCGATAGCAATTGTTTTTTCATTACTAGATGTTTACAAACACTACTAAACTTTTGTGCTATTCTTACCAAATATTGTGTTTTATTCAGTCTTTTAAGGACTTCCCTGTATGGCTTATTTACATGTTTTTATAACCTTTACACAGAGTGCAACAAACATCACCCGACTCTGTTTAAGGATTGTGCTTAATTAAAGATTATTAAACTGTTATTATAATGGAAACCACAACAACGTTCAAGTTCTTTAGAATCTTACTTGATGGCTAAAAAAAAAAAAAAGCCTAAATATTTATCAAAAGCCACAACTGGAATCCAAGTAGTTTGAGGTGTTTTCTTTTGACATCTCACCATTTGCTTGCTAACACTTCTATGACACTTCCGACGCCGATAAACTCCTTGTCCCCCGCCTCTTGAGGTCATTAACCCTCCCTCTGGGGGTCATTTATAACCCCAAGACTCATTTGCGACGGAAGTGTCTTCGAGGAAAAGTGAAAGCAATGATGAGATACAAACCAAAAGCTCTTCATAATACTCTCATTCCGATTGTGGCTTCTGCAAAATATCATCCACAAACTTTTATGGCAATGAAAGAATGTTTTTGTTTGAAAAAAAAAAAAAAAATTTTTTTTCCATTTGTTTCAATAAAATGCTCGATGGTCCTCTCTATTTGAATTTTTGCGAGGTATACAACAAATTTGTCATCGCATGCTCATGTGATATTACTTTCATATATATATATATATATATATATATATATATATATATATATATATATATATATATATATACAGCAGTATATATATATATATATATATATATAGAGAGAGAGAGAGAGAGAGAGAGAGAGAGAGAGAGAGAGAGAGAGATATACAGTACATATACATAAAACACTCATACACGGTTAAAATATAGTTCATTCCCAGGGTGTTATAATATACTATATGATGAATGATGAAATCTATTCCTTGTCACCATTTCTTTCACTTCGCTATCTCCTGAATCAGTGTTTAGTATAAAAATGTGTAGTCATGCAATATAATTTACTTCATATTACCTATTCCGGTTATACCCACCTCATATGACTTAAACTGAGGTTTTTACAAAGCCCCCTCAGTATTATTCGTTTCAGTACCTCTTGTGTGATCAGTTAACTCTCACTGGAAATATCGAGTTCGCATTCATTTTCATATACTCGACGTCATGGGGCACTTCACCCACTTATCCATGCTAGATGCTGCTAAAGATTCATTTCTCTCTCTCTCTCTCTCTCTCTCTCTCTGATCCTACTCAGCCCACTGTCAGGAAGGGAACTTTACAGAATACATAAGTTTAATTGAAAAGGCTTTGAATTGGGGGAGATCAGGATGGTGAAAACTGCTGTGTGTGTGTGTGTGTGTGTTACAGAGAGAGAGAGAGACAGAGAGACAGAGACAGAGACAGAGAGAGAGAGACAGAGACAGAGAGAGAATTTTTCAAGGCCAAGTTTTAGATTGTGATGTATCTTTAAGATGTTTGGTATTCACGGTAGAATATTGAACTATCTAGTAGTAATGCTGGTGTCGCTTTGTTTAATGTTATCAGTATGGTAAATCTGTTTTCGTTCTAGTCATGCTACCACCTACAGTTTTATTCAATGCTCTGAGTCAATTGTCGTAGTGAAGGAATAACTGAGGTTATATCTAATTCCTCCAGTTCTGGAAGTATCTCTATGGTTAATAAAACCGTTATTAGAGTATAAGAGTAAAATTACAAGAATAAGCAGTCAGGGAAAGCAGCACCCGCACCATGTAATCAGTATGAAAGTCCGTCCACACGATCAGCAGGCGCCCGTGGTCTGGGAGCATGGTAGTGAGAAAAACTATTGGAAAAATAATCATGTAGAGGTGATGTACTGAAATACCTTTCCCATTTCTGATATACTGCTTATTGCTTTATTCATCATGTTTCAAAACTGATGAGCAACATGCTCGGACACGGCAGGCGGCCACTAATCATATTGACAGACCTAACGGGATGTGTGTGTGTGTGTGTGTGTGTGTGTGTGTGTGTGTGTGTGTTTTAAGGGTACACTTATCCATGCACTCTTATTGGCAACGTTGTAGCGAGTTCAGCGAGAAATGATTCGTAAACTTCGCGCCCTCGCTCGGGAATAGATAAGGCAGTTCGGTAAATCAAACCCCCCAAGAATTAATAACAGACGTGTTTTGGCATTCAACTGACTTATACCTAACCTAAGATTCACCTACCACAATACCTTAGTTTGTTGGGGGGGGGGGGATGAGGAAGGTGCGACGATGCCAAAAGTCTTTTCTCGAGGCATTCAGTCCGACGTTGCCAACATGATTGAATGACACACCCGGAAAAAAAAAAAAAAATAGCTTACAGACGAACCTTTGCCCTGCCCTGTGCCCTTAAACTTCGATTGACTGCTCTCAGCATCAAAATGCCTCATTCTTACCTGACCCTTAACCCATCCACAAAGACCGGTTCAGGTCACATGATAGTGATCAAGTTTTCCTTATCTAATGACCTTGACCTTTAACCTATGATTCTGATGGTAAAAAAACACTATACTTGGCTAGCCTTTAGACCTTCCACCAAGTTTCGTCGAAACTGAATAAAATATTCGAGTTAAAGGGCCGAACCTTTCCCCGTGACCATTACCTCGCATCGATTTTCTTTCAAAATTGACTCACTTCACATTTTCCTGTCCGTCAACCCTTCCACTAAGTTTGGTAAAAATCGGTCCATAATTGTTTTAGTTGACCTGTCACTTGACCTGTGGCCCTTTATGGAAAAAAGAAATGGTCATCTGTTCCTGTGATGACTTCACTCATATTGCCAAACTAAATGCAATCCCATCCAACTGTATTCCCCCCCCCCCCCCACATTCTTGCTAAGTGAGGGACAGAAAGAGAGACAGACAAATCGGACCAACACGTAATCATCTCACGCTTTTGCACGCGAGTGTAACAAGATCTTTTCGTAGTGAACAGGTTTAATTCTTTCAGTCCAATGATGTTTTTGTTAGTTCAGTCTTGCTGTCACTGAACAGTTTTCAATAAGATTTAGTGTCGCGGGTAGTAAAGGTGTTAATTAAGACTTCATCTAACCTTTCCAGTTCGAAAAGTCTTATCCTAAGGTGAATATGATCTTCTGGAGCTACAAATAATATGGCAAAAATACGTCATCGGAGCGAGGTGGTTTAGGGTCATGGCAGTGATAGCAATTAAAATGGTTGTAACCCCAGGCTCATCTGGATATGAACCCAATGGACTGGAGGTTGATTTCCCTTCTCTTGCAGACTGCCTTCCTCTTGACGGGATATAGGGAGAGTATTAAGGGACCTTGGCATAAGCAGGCAGCTCCACCGTGATGTCGTATCGGTGCCACCATGTGAAGGCATTTATCTCCAGCACCAATTATGAGTCAGAAAGGGCATACTTGCCATTCACTCTGTATCATATATGTAGCTTTTGGTGCAGTGGCACAAAGATGCATGTAGAAATATCATGCGGTAAACGAGACGACAAATGAATCCCATTCCTTGAAGCAGTAAACTTTTTTTTTGTTGCTCTTGGTGCTTGTTTCCACTCGGCCAATTATATTTTGTCCACTTTATGTAGGCCTAAAATTGCCAATCGTACGTCTTGATTGCTCGGCTGTGATGAAAGATTAAAACACTAGAACGTAATGCTAGGCACGAAGTGAAATGGAATGTGTGTAGAGGTTCAGTATTATATGATTCTGCCATTGATCAACGAGAATTATGCTGAAAAAGAACGAAAATCACCGCCTAGAAAACATGAATTAATTATACTTGCTATAGATGAAGACATCGCTTTATTTTAGCACACAAAGTTATTTAGCATATATTTAACAGTGGCTGAAGTATTTTTCATTGCCTTCTTGCTTAATAATTTACTTGTTTTGGAGAAAAAGAATATAACAAGGGAGTAGACCCACATCTTTAATTTGACAGTCGAGGTAATGATTAAGTGACAGACTATGAGCAGCGCAACTTTAAGAAAAAATGTTCTAAATGTTATGCATGTGAGGTGGAGGTAAGGTTCCTAAGGCTAGCAATGATGTGCTAATAATAGTGTGTCCCATTTCATTCCCACTTATTTTTTTTTTCTTGCTTCTGAAATACAGGTGATGATGATGATGATGATGATGATGATGATGATGATGATGATGATGATGATGATGGTGATGATGATAATGATGGTAATGACGAAATATATCATTAAAATAATTGCCATCTTTATTAATTGTATGTTTGTATGTAATAATATGTAAATTAGTAAAAATTTTAAATTATGCCGACGCCGCCAGCAGTTTTTGCATCCTTCTCATTCATATCCGTTCTCGATTTGTCAGCTACTTAGTAAATTACCTGGACATGGATATCCAAGTTATACGACAAAATAACGGAAAGAACGTATTGGACAGAATATTAGGCAAAATTTCTCCGTGCACACCCTTCGGCAGAAGAATATGAACTTTAGATTATATTCCGGCTAAAGTTGCTGTTGTTGTTGTTGATATTGTTATTAAATCCCCAGGCTTATCTGGACATGAAACCATTGGACGGCAGAAAACAGGCCACTTCAAACGCTTGCTGTCAGTGGTCTTTTGTGGTGGCTACTTTGAAGGGACTGCCTGTATCCTGATGGTGTGCTGCATGGATGGAGTTATTGTGTTGTGCTGTGTTGTGATCCGCGATGGAATGAGGGCAAAGTGGACATTTTGTTAACTATATTTTGCGTTTGCACTGTAACTTAGTAAAGAAGGGTGGTGGCTGTATGACAGTCTGGCTAGATGTGTTTGTGGCCCTGGCTTAAGTTATATGACATAATTAAACTCACAGAAACTTACCACAAGAAAAAAGTGAAAAACCATTCTCGATTAACGGTTTCATTGATGGTTTTATTCAGCCAAGAGAGACCCACCAAAGTAATGTTTACCCCTGTCAGTTTGCTGAAAGTCCTTCCCATTTTGCTCTTGTCACCTCCAGATGATTTTTTTCCATATCCAGATGATTTTATTCGTCTGAGGAGAGAATTTTCGAACTGGAAGAGTTGGAGACACTTGCAGTCATTATTAATTCCTTCGCAACTAAGTAACTTTCTAAATTTGGTAAAATCGTCCGACTTTAGGAACACAGTAAAATACGTCACTTAAGGAATGGCAGATCCATCTGCATTCGATATGCGTAGATCTGTTTCTCGGGTCGCGCCCTCTTCCCCCCCCCCCCCAGCCTTGGTCCAATTTTTCACACCCCGCCCACTCGCCGCATCCTGCCATCATCTGACCCTAAAATCATATTCCCGAATTATTATTATTTTTGCCGCAAGTTCAAGTGGACGTTAACCCAAGTGGATACAGGATGAATATAGCCCTTAACCTGCAATCCACTATCCCCTTATTCGGGAGATAATGTAGAGGCTGACGTTTAGGGGAGTTTATATTTATAACAGGGGTGCATGCAGTTCCTCTTGCAATTTAAGACTTCCTGGTATCTATAAATTTCTCTCGAAAAAGCAAGATGAGAGAGAGAGAGAGAGAGAGAGAGAGAGAGAGAGAGAGAGAGCAGCAAGGCGACCAGACGACAGAATGAAAAGGAAAAAAATATTATACGGGTAAAAAGAAACATGTGCTTTGAAGGCTAGATCAGAGACAGGATATGAATACTGAATGCAAATCAATGGTTCATCGTGATGCGCACACACACACACACACACACACACACACACACACACATACAGTTCAGGGCACTCTCTTTTCTCTGAAACCTCGCGCCCCCAGGTTAAGAACCACTGATCTAACTGAGTGGACCTTTGGACAGGGTCGTCCTTGCTTCAGTCTGCTCCTTAACTACAACGTACAACAGAGATCTGGGGTTAGTGTGTTTCTGTGGGAATATTTGCATGCGTTCCTTATCAGCCACGCTTGTGTGTGTTTGGGTTCTTATCTTGCAAGTTACTATGCGTGTGTCTGTGTCCTGATAACTTTTTCTTCTTCTAACATTTAGTTCCTCACCATATAATCCTTCAGCCGGCTTCTTTCTTCCGACTTTTTGCAGATCTCACTACATTACTGAGGTTATTTCGTAGTCACTTACGCACCGACGAACTTGGGATTATTGTACAGAATCATTAACTTCGTCACTGACGAGCCGTTAGCAATAATTTGCAAGAGTTTTGTTCGCTCTCACCTCGAAGCTCTTGTGGAATGGATGAGGAGAGGTTGTACTAATACATTTAGACAAAATTCAGAACAAAGCTGTGTGAATAATTATTAACCCAGCAATTACTGTACATATGAACTACCCCTCCCCTACAAAAGAAAAACAGCATGTTGCCTCCCTTGCATTATTTTACACATTCTTTCATGGCAAATGCTCAGACGAAGTTGCATCCATTGTGCCAGCTCCCCTCGCCTTACCCAGGGCTACGCGGGCATCTGGTAGCGCTCTTGACATGACTGTCACACTTCAGACTGGAGGACTTCTGCCTATCAGAATTCATATATTCCCAGAACTGCTTCTCTTTGAAACTTACTTTCCCAGATTAGTTCCTCCTCAAACCTCAACCTACTGCAGTTCAAGTCCAATTGTTGCATATTTTTAAGAACAGAGGGCACCTGCACTCTGCTGTATGGATGTTAGGAATATTAATTTGTTTTTCCTTCCTCTGTTTATCTTCTGCATAAAAACAATTTACATGTGTGCATGAATGTAGACTATCTTCACGATTATTTTTCAAAACTCCTCCGTCATCTTGCACCGACTCTGTCATTTCACCATCATCATCATCCAATCCTATGTTGCTCCATGAGCAGGGGCGCACCCAGGAATTTTCTAAGGGGGGGTCCCCATTTGCCAGTTTCCTGAAGGTTACATATAAGTTTTATAGTTCTAAGTTGTGTATATATATATATATATATATATATATACATTCTGATAGAATGATAGGTCGTCAGTTATTTAAAAAAAACGTGTTTGTTTATATTTATCGTTTTATCAAAGTAACAAAGAACAAGCCATTCAGTCTCAACCCTATTCTGTCCAGATTTCTAATCACGGCACAAAGACGGAGAGAAACAAGGGACAGGTGAAGTGGGAAGTCCTTAGGGAGAGGGAAGCAATGTTGGGTAAGGAAATAGAGGTCACAATGGGAAAGGGATTGCCGATCCCAGCTCAGGTGTGTGTGTGTGTGTGTGTGTGTGTGTGTGTGTGTGTGTGTGTGTGTGTGTGTGTGTGTGTGTGTGTGTGTGTGTGTGTGTGTGTGTGTGTGTGTGTGTGTGTGTGTGTGTGTGTGTGTGTGTGTGTGTGTGTGTGTGTGTGTGTGTTTGTGTGTGTGTGTGTGTGTGTGTGTGTGTGTGTGTGTGTGTGTGTGTGTGTGTGTGTGTGTGTGTGTGTGTGTGTGTGTGTGTGCAAATGTTGCGAATGTGGGCAAGAAGTTGGGTGAAGAGATGGGATGCGGATGGATAGGAAGGCAGGAGGGATGATGTTTTGAGTTCGGGGGGGGGGGTGAGGAAGCTATCCTATTGACAATATATTTGGCCACAGGATCCGATAGATGATAAGATCCGCTGTTCTGTTCAATGGTATTGGAACATACTATAACAGCTTCCTCCAGACATTTGCGTCTTTTTAAGTCTACACACACACACACACACACACACACACACACACACACACACACACACACACACACACACACACACACACACTTGAGCTGGTATTGCCAATCACTTTCCCATTGTGACCTCTATTTCCTTACTAGCATTAGTAAGGCCACATTTAGACTACGCAGTACAATTTTGGTGTCCTTACTATAGAATGGATATTAATTCGTTAGAAAATGTACAGAGAAGAATGACTAAAATGATACATGACGTCCGGAACCTGTCATATGAAGACAGACTGAAAAGACTAAGTCTGCATTCGCTAGAGAGGCGTAGAGTAAGGGGAGACTTAATTGAGGTTTTTAAGTGGATGAATGGTATAAATAAGGGAGATATTAGCAAGGTACTTAAAGTGAGCATACAGGATAGAACTAGAAATAATGGTTTCAAACTAGAAAAATTCCGTTTCAGAAAGGAAATCGGTAGAAATTGGTTTGGTAATAGAGTAGTAGACGAATGGAATAAGCTACCTAGTAAAGTAGTTGCTGCCTCTTCCATTGAGAGTTTCAAGCATAGGCTAGATAAGCATATGACAAATAAGGGGTGGATATAGAATAAAGAAAATATTATAACCAATACTAACTAAAAAATAAATTTTCTTTTCAGGTTACACTATGATAGTCTCTATTCTCCTTTCACACTTTCCTGTAAAATGTCCACGCCAGTTTTTCTATACGGCGTGGTGTTCTTTCTGACTTTTTCCTGCCGGCTTCGGCTGGAGGGTTTGGAGGGCGGGGGAGAGCCTTCTTCTTTGCTATCCTTATCTCATTCTAGTAGTTCAGTTACTCTTCTAGGAGCTGCCTAGCATGGGCCAACCGGCCTACTGCAGTTATCCTCTCTTCTTATGTTCTTATGTTCTTATGTTCCTTACCCAACATTCCTTCCCTCTCCCTAAGGACTTCCCACTTCATCTGTCCCTTGTTTCTCTCCGTCTTTGTGCCGTGATTTGTAATCCCTTCCCCCTGGACCTCACCTTCCTTACCCTACCTATCCCCCTTACCACCCCTAGCCAATACCTCACCCCTCACATCCCCACTGCCTTTTGCTATATATACAGGAAATGTGGTGTACATTCAGCAATTGTGTTCTGAGCCTGAGGAAGCCACGAGGCGAAACATATTCAGCAATTGTGTTCTGAGCCTGAGGAAGCCACGAGGCGAAACATATTCAGCAATTGTGTTCTGAGTCTGAGGAAGCCACGAGGCGAAACGTCAGTACACACTCTGAGTCTTTGTTTGTACTTGCCAATTTTTCATATTTTGCTGTTATCGAAATAAATATATATAAATTTTTTAACAGGATCCAGAGAGCTAAGGGGGGGGGCCGGGCCCGGTGGCCCCCCCCCCGGGTGCGCCTCTGTCCATAAGGAGCGTAGGAGCCCGGGGCTAATCAAGTTGGTCCTGACATTTAAGATAAGAGTGACCAGCCTCACTCATCCCTGAGTGGCATTACGTGAGCAATAAAACCCAACCATTCCTTGGATATAAACCTTCACCAGCTGAGTCCGATTGGAGGCCATAATTACCCACTAAACCACCAGGCGCCTGTCATTAAAATGATAATCTAAACCAACTTCCTGTGCTTTTGTTTCTATGTGTAAAGAAATGACCACTCAGCAGGTCTTCAGTGAAAAACAGAAGACACAAAGAAGTACCTTAATGAACGACCAATCAGGCAGGAAAGCACTCTCTCTCTCTCTCTCTCTCTCTCTCTGTTTGGTACAAAGTAGCATTAAAGATTACCCATAATTCAAATGTCACACGCGCACACACACACACACACACACACACACACACACACACACACACACACACACACACATCTCTTGATTGACAAACTGACACAAACCGCACTGGAACTCATGATGACACACCTGAACAATATCACAGCCCACCTGTATCTCATAAACTTATGCTTCTCTAATCGGTCAAGTTGGTGGCCTCAGTTTGCATCCCCCTTGTAGTGATATTCAGGATTTAGATGTAATTCGTCAACTGTGGGTGGTATTCAGGTGGACGATTGGGGCTGTATACTGTAAATTGTTTGTATTGACGACCTTCATGAAATTGATAGCAAACACTGAGTATCATAATTTCACAAGAATAATGATAAAAAAAGCAATGGGAATGAATCAGCCCTATAATATCTAACTAAATTTACGTATAGTATTAGTTGTAAACGGAAAACGTAACGGGTAACATGAAACATGATTAATACTTATATTCCACCATCAATATCATTCCCGTCCAAGATACAATTGCATCCCAAACCGCTCGAGAACATCCCCAAAACATTAATACCGGTATTCACAGTGCAAAATACCGCTCATGGTTTTATATACATTGACACTGGACAACTTTGCAGCCCATATTTGAGAACATTTCAAAGAACTAAACATCCTCAACAGCCACCATATCCAGACACGAACTCACACTGACAATGTGACAGCGTCTTCCTCAGACCTTACTTTATATACCCTTATGCAGACCATTCAAACCACCTGGGAAGCAGTGCATGGTCTCTCGTCCAACCTCCTCCCAATTTACATATCTCACAATCAAAGCTTACCCTTCACAAACAGAAAAAACTTTACAAATTACAAGTAGACTAACTGGATACTGTTATCACAAGACATAGAACAGGCATTAGAAACTTTGAACTTTAATTCTGTCTTACAGTAGATATTGACAAAGCAATCCCCACGTTCAGCAAAATCTTAACATCAGTCATCAAATCCCATATCTCCCGTGGGAACACAAAATTTCAATCCTTACTTCTCTTCTCATATAAAATAAATAACTAAGGAAAGAAACATATTAAACGGACAACTCAAATAACTCCAACGGAAGGAGGATCCATGAACAGTGTAAACAGTACCATTAATGAATCGAAAAAAAAAATGCAAGAAAGACCTGGAAAAATTTGTGTACGCCCTAGATCACGGAACAAACAGCAATAAATTTTGGAAATAAATGACAAACATCCACACATGGAAAAACCCATCTCACCCAAGCCGAGAACCCTTACTGAGCAGGGAAGGGGCGATCCCAGGTATGAACGAATAAGCAGACGGTCTAACGAGCAGCTGTGCATCAAAAAGCCAAAAAACACCACCGCTCATAACAGCCGTCATAAAATTTCGGGAAAAATCAAGGAAATCACACCAACACCCTCTCCATGCACTTCACTACAAAGCAATCACATAATCAAAGAAATAATCTAGAGCAGTAGGGCCAAACTGATGTCAAATATCTACTTAAAACACAGACCCATGTCGAGAACTGCGTCGCTGAAATCACCGACAAATGGAAGAAAGCAATCATCTCTGTACTCGAGCCAAGTAAACATTCCACTAGTCCTTCATCCTACAGACTGTCATTGCTCTATGTACAGTCCTAAGTCACAGAAAGACTAATCCTAAAGAACATCATTATCCATATTCTTCTCTATGACTTCTGACGCAAGCACTGGCCAACCACACACTACTCCTAAGTGACCCAACTCAACTTTGATGGTTTCAGCAAAAAACAGCCCCAACTAAGAACCACCCAAGCAACAACAGACATAAACAAAGTTAACGACACTGTACCAAGACATATCATGATGAGCA
>NC_136971.1:29727611-29730111 GCF_032717465.1 Coenobita brevimanus
CGGACCCCCTTTCCCACCCTAGGGCAGGGTGAGGAGTAGCAATGTCCAGACAGCCCAAATTTGCCCAATCCAATGGGCCACACTTCCATTCACTCATCACGCAAGCCCCCGGAATCCTGGCTCTATCGGACGCGCCAAAAACATCCACCACAATCTGTAGCTTCACATAAACTATCTGATTGAGTCAATCCGGACACTGCCATGTTAAAAAGGGGTGCCAAATACCTAATCATGCACTTCTCATGGCATTTATCCAGCCAGCTCGATCTCTTGTCAGTTTCCTAGCCTCACATCTTCCAAACCTCTCTTCCTCACACACTCATCCACCATATCTCTCCACCTTCTCCTTGGCCTACCTCACCTCCTCCCTTCTTCAAATTTGCTCAGATATACCATTTTCAGCACTATTGTTATCCATTCACTGCAAATGACCATATCATCTCAGCACACACTCTTCAATTCTGGTGTCCACGGACTTCCTCACTCCACATCTTTCATGAATCATATTATTTCGCATCCTATCCACCTTCTGTACTCCACATACATTACTCAGCAGTCCCATCTCCATTGCTCTTACTCTTGACTTTATTTTCATGCCACACCATGGTCTCACATCAATATGTTAAAGTTGGCACAAACAGTCGTTCATGTAAGCCTCGTGTAGTTGCAACACTCAAGCCTCTATTTCTTATCAGGGCCTTCATTGCACCATCTACTTTTCTTCCTTGTGTCACTCTACTTTCAGCTTCTTTTGCACATTTTCCTCTCTTTTCTATCATTGTTCCCAGGTATTTGAACTCTCTTACCAAATCCAGTCTCTCTCCATTCACTGTAACATCGCACTGGGAGTCACCTTGTCTCTCAATAACCATCACTTTACTCTTTTCTACATTTACTTTCAAGGCACGATGCTCACAGACACCAACAAAACTCTGCACTAGCCTACCAAGTTCTTGGCTGGAACTTGCAAGCAGTACTGCATCATCAGCATACAATAAATTTGAGATATTCCATCCATCACCATTCATTACCATCGCCATCCCTCTCACCATTACTCGTGTTTTTATTTCTGTCATCACCCCATCCATATACTCGCACATATTGAACAACCATGGGGACATGACACAACCTTGTAGCACGCTCACACCGATCATGAACCATTCACTTGGATGCCCATGAACCCCATACACATGCTTCACTACCATCATAAAAACTCTTGACGGCACCTAGCAGCTTACTGTACCATCTACACCATACATGTGCAAAACTTTCCACAATCCTTCTTTGTCCACTTTGTCGTTTGTTTCTTCCAGATCCATGAATGCCATAAACACCGTATGGTCTTTCTCACAAGCCTTCTGTGTTATCTGTCTCACTGCAAATATTTGATACACACATCCTTTACCACTCCTAAAGCCACCCTGTTCATCCCTCACTAGGACTTCTGATATCTCTCACTTTCTCTTTAATAATTCTTATATATACCTTCCCTACCACACTCAATAAACTTATGCCACGATAATTCTTGCACTCACTTCGCTCACCTTTATTTTTGTACAGGGGTACAATCACAGCCTTTTCCCACCCTGCAGGCACAGTTTCACTCATCCAAGCCTTCTTACATATCTCCAAGAAGCACTTCATTCCACTCTCTCTACTACACTTAAGCATCTCTGCATACACTTCATCAACCCCAGCTGCTTTCTCATTTTTCAGCCGCTGCACAGTACTCTTCACCTGTAAGAGTGTCACATCTCCTGGCACTGCACTCCTTCTCTGCACACCCCCATAACGAATCATGTTTACAGCCGCACTGTTCTCTACATTCCCATTCACCAGGCTTTCAAAATATTCTTTCCAGCTGGTCCTTACTTCATCCCCATGGGTTAAAAATCTACCACCTACATCCTTCACACCATCACATTTCTTTCCTCTTTCACTTCTACATTTCCGCACCTCTTTCCAGAATAACTTCCTATTTTCATAGCTCGCATTCATTTTTCTTCCTAGATCATCATTTCCCTGTCTTTTTTCTCTTCACTAGTCTCTTTATGTGCTTCTTGCTCTCAATTTATTCAGTTCTTATTTCAAATGAACCCCTGCCTCGTAACTACTTTAGCCACTGCTTCCTCTTTTCCCCCACCACTCTCTTAACCCGCCGCATCCCATTTACGTATGGGTGCATCTTCACGTTTTGTCACAGTGACACTCAATGACGTACCCATACATTTTGCAATTGTGAGGTCTGTCATTTGCACGTTTCAAATTTCGCTTGTGATTTTTGGTACGTATACGCGGGACACCCTCCTCTACCTGAGGCCAGGTGGGGACAATGCCTTGCCCCGCGTGACCTCCCCTACCCCACACGCCATTGTCCTGACAACTCACCTGTTAGCAATGACCTGGCCAGTAAAGACATGTCACACCACGGTATGAAATTCAAGTCAAGAGTGATTCCCCAGTCGATGACAATGTGGAGGACAAAGTTTACATGGCTCCA